>NW_022196911.1:37931415-37955204 GCF_008632895.1 Mastomys coucha | reverse complement strand
TGTGTGTGCATGTGTGTGTGTGAGAGAGAGAGTGAGGGAGAGGGGGAGGGAGAGAGAGAAAGGAGGAAGGGAAGGGAGAAGGAGGGGAGAGGAGGGGGAAGGGAGGGGGGAAGAGGGCGAGGGAGAAAGGTCAACGATCTGTCTAGAAAGCTTGTAAATTCCTTTCTCCACAAAATGGATCACTTGTCACTATACTTTCAATGGTTTCTTTTGTGGTACATGGTTGAGAAGAACGCTAAGATATTTGTAGGCTTGGCAATTTTCTGTTCCTGTAAATGATTTGTATCAATTCTAGACAAAATGTCCCAAACTAGAATGGAAATGTCTACCTATGGATTCTGAGAATCAAGGTAGTTTGAATACTTTAATATGTTCTGTGTTTCCTCTACTTGTGAGGGAAGTGCTCTTAAGATAGGTTTCTGGATGACCTTTTGGCCATAAGGGGCTTTTATTCTGAATTTATTCTGAAAAACTGGAGGGAGTACCATAGAAATGCCAACTTATGTAGTGTGAACTTTTCACTTTGATTAGTGTATTAATTTCAGAACTGCCTTGATAAATTTAGGAAACAATATCTGAAACTGAAGATGATAAAGATATAAAAAACAATCAAAAGAAAATCTGGACTCTTCATTTGCTAGTACATAGAGAGACAGTGGGATATACAAGGGTTTTGATAGGACACAGAATGTGTATTGGGGCTGGGAAAGGGGATGTTTATGTAGAGGTTAAATAATGTTGTTATTTTAAGCATATTGCATAATGCTCACTGCCTAGATTACTCAGATTAACCTTGTTTCCCAGCACTAGTATCCTACATAAATTCTCTGCCTATCATCAAATGATAAGCTCACTTTATTCTAAAGCAAGGTTTAATATAAAATCAATACCTTACATTTATCAACTCTGAACTGCATGCTAAGAGACTTACATAGGTCATCTCATTCAATCTCAGACTTTGAGGGTATCTGCCACTCCTAGGTAGAGCAACATTATCAACTAAGTTCGACTCTACCAGTGGTCTAGCCATTCACTAACCAATGGATAAAAATCAAATGGTGTAGATGTTCATTTTTACTTGTTAGCCAACAAATATGATCACAGTACCAAGTGAATGCCATGCTTTAGAACAGCTTTCACACAAACACTGGACTGTTTAGCCTATCCTAGAATGTTTAAAGAGAATGTGCCATCACTTAATGCATTCTTGTCAGACGGTTAATACAGTCATCTGACAAGAATGTATTAAATACTTACACTGGGGAGGTGATGGTGCACGCCTTTATCCCAGCACTTGGGAGGAAGAGACAGGCAGATTTCTGAGTTCCAGGCCAGCCTGGTCTACAGAGTGAGTTCCAGGACAGCCAGGGCTATACAGAGAAACACTGTCTCAGAAAACAAAAAAAAACCTCATTAGATTTAACAACCCATAAACCACAAGAATAACACCCTAACCCTAACAACCCTAACCCTAACCCTAACCCTAACCCTAACCCTAACCCTAACCCTAACCCTCTAACTCTAACCCTAACCCTTCCTTCAAGAAGAAGGAAGACCAAAAGGTGGACATTTCATTCCTTCTTAAAAGGGGGAACCAAATACCCACAGAAGGAGTTGCAGAGATTAACTATGGAGCAGAGTGTGAAGGAAGGACAAGCCAGCCTAAATATAGCTATCTCCTGAGAGGCTCTGACAGTATTTGACTAATACAGAAGTAGAGGCTCACAGCCATCCATTGAACTGAGTACCCCAATGAAGGAGTTAGAGAAAGGACCTATGGAGCTGAGGGGTTTGCAGCACCTTAGGACAAACACCAATATGAACTAACTAGTACCCTCAGAGCTCCCAGGGTCTCAACCACCAACCAAAGACTGCACATGGAGGGGTCTGATTGTTCAGGCAGCATGTGCATAGTAGAGGACTGCAAATTCAATCATCAATAGGAGGAGAGGACCTAGGTCCTGTGAAGGTTCTGTGCCCCAGTGTAGGGGAATGCCAGGGCCAATAAGTGAGAGAGGGAGAGGTGGTAGGCATGGGGAGGGGGAGGCAACAGGGGTTTGTTGTTCTTGTTTTTGTTTGTTTGTTTGTTTTTTGGAGGGGAAACTGGGAAAGGAGAAAGTTACATGTAAATAAAGAAAATATCTAATTTTAAAAAAAAGAAAAAAAAAGTACTTACTCTGTGTCAGCAGTATTTGGGGTACCCGAGGCATAATAACAATGAAACCAAAAATACTTATCCTCTTGAAACTCATATTTTAGTACAGTTCAAGTTTTCACATTTGATTTACAGGGACCCATGTCAGTCTGAGTGATGATAAAAAATCTTTTGTTATGGACAAGGGCCAGGCAGGAGTTAGAACTAGGTTTGCTTTCTTCTTGGGGAGTTGATGACTCAGATAAAGGACATACAGTCTCTGAAGTTTAAAAAAAGGGTTTTTGCTTTTTACATTGAAAAACATCAACCTTTCATGTACCAGCATCACCCCAGAAATGAAACAGAAAATGGACCAGAAAGAGCTGTAGTATATAGTAAGCAACACTTAGCCAGCCTATAGAGACATCCCCTCATCAGCTTCAAGGGCTATCATGATACTGGAATACAGAACGATGCTGTGAAGCTGCTAAGTATCGAAGACAAGGCTGAAGTCTACACTGGATGAGTAATAAGACAATATTTTAAATCCCCAATTCTGTAAAACTTAAATGACTACATGCAACTATTAAAGAACTAAACACTATTCCACTGTATTCACATATCTATACATTTTTCTTTATTTATGTTATGGATGCATATTTATGTTGTTTATACATTTCTTCTATTGCACATGAAGCTGAGAAGAACAATGACATGCTCATGGCTATTGAAGATCTGGATGTTAATTCTTTTGGATAAATATCCAGAAGTCAGATTAAGAATAACAAAATAGCTCTATGAGAAGAGAATGCTGAAACGTATGATAACGTGGATGAACCCTGAGGATATTATTCTATTGAAATGAAACTGTACAGTCACAGAATGACAAATACTGCATGGTTACACTTGTATGAGATTTCTATAAATTCCAATTCATGGGATTAGAGAGTAAGATTATAGTTTCCAGGGGATAAATGGATAGGAAAGGGAAGTTGCTTGACCAATGGGAATAAGTCTCACTTATGTAATAAGCCAGAGTTAACTCAATGTTGCCACTATTTTATCACTGCTCCATGTATGTGTACGTATATGTTTGTGTGTTTAGATGACAATATCTGAAATATTTTAGTGTTCTGACTTGTGTCTTCATTACTATTGCCATGATTACAATACCTGACAGAAAGCACTTGAAGGAGGACAAATTTATTTGCACTCATGATTTCAGTGGGTTTTGGCCCACCCTCACAGGGAAGACATTGGTAGAACCTCTCAGGCCATGGTGTCAGAAACGTGGTAGAAGCTACTTATGTCATGATGAACTCAACAGCAGCTGTTTGCAATACAGGAAGCAAGCATTGCAAACCACCCTCGGACCTGCCTCTCAGCTTGACTCTCACCTCCTTCTGCCACACAAAGCATTCAAGAGTCTTTCATAACAGTGTAAACATGTAAATATTAAGGGAATGAGCCTAGGACAACACTTTAGATTCTAATCATAACCTTAACAATCGGGACTGCACTATACCAACACCAATGGTCTTTTTTTCAACCTAGTTGATTACAGAAACTTTGCAAATGGTCCTTAATGATAAGCAGGAGTTAAACTACCAGCTGAGGAAGAAACAAAGAGAGGAACAAGGTCAGCAGCAGCATCCACATCGAACAGAAGCTGCACATTTTCAGTCATTGTCATTTCCCTTCAGGCCATTTTGCTCTGAGATAAAGAACATTTCATTTCTTCTCCATTCTGGAGCTTTAACAGGGAGAAACTTTTCCTTTGAAGTTTCAGAGGCAGAGATAAATCAATCCTAAGCTCCCAGCAGAGTTTTGTTCAAAGACCACAATGTTCTTTGCTGTCAGGTTGTCCTTGCCCAGGTATTGGCCACAACTGTTCTTTCTGGTTTTGACTCCCTTTTCTGCTTTTGTAGACCACTGAGGACTCAGAATCCAGACACAGAAGATTCCAGTTTTGTAATCATGCAGCAGAGCATGTCTCTCAGAAAGAGAAGGAGGAATACTACCTACATGATTTTAAAAAACTGTAACTATAGAGTAAAACTGAGAAGTTCAACTCTTTCTGGTAATCTTTGAGCATTTGTGAGGACTTTCTTTCAAATGCTCTAGTCCTTCTAAATTCCGCAGTAATTAAGAAAGTGTAAAAATGTGCTTAGATAAATGGCTGTTATGTGGAGTGATCAAGAACATGTCAACATGACATGGAAAGAGAACATAGGATGGAGCTCTCTGTTGGCTGGAATGATGGTGAGAAGACAGTTGTTTAATAAATATAGTTTATGATTTGTCAGATAAAATAGTTCAGGAGCTCTATCATACAAAAGGATGGTCATGTTTCATACTTTGAAACATGCTCTTGTATATTCAAGAACTGTATTCTTGAATATTATTGAGGTATAGATGAACAACAGCTCAGTGGTAGAATACTTGCTCAATATGCACAAATCCCTGTGTTCAATTTCTATCATTCTAACAAGACAAAAATAATTCTAATTTTATTTTTAATTTTATGTGTATGCATTAAACAAAAATCATAAATAGAGAAAATAGCCTTCCGGTCTGGGCAGGTGCCCTGAGCAGACCTTGGGCAAAAACTCCAAATCCAGTCCCATAACACCCAGAGGAAAATCCACTACAGACCTTCTAACACTCCCAGGGTCATAAGATCAGAGGTGAGGAGGACACAACATCTGCCCCAACACAGGAAGTAACTGGAACCAGCGGGAACCAGACACCTAAGAAGTCCACCTGACGACCCTTCCTTCTGGTCTGGGTCAGGGATTGCAGGTTACCAGGAGTTTGGTCACACCAGCATATCAGAGTCTCAGAGGCAGTTTGACTCCCAGGAGCTCTGACACTCCCAGGATCTCAAGATCACAGGATTCTAGAACTACAAGAACACAGAGACAGCTGAACTCTGAGGAATTGTGAAACAACCAGAATCATAGGAAGGACAAGCTCCAGTCAGACATAGTGAAGGCAGGTGGAATTAGAGATCAGATGGCAGGAGACAAGCATAAAAACATAACCAACAGAAACCAAGGTTACCTGGCATTATCTGAACTCAATTCTCCCACCATAGCAAGTCCTGGATACACCATCATACTGGAAAAGCACGATTCAGATCTAAAATCACTTCTCATGATGGTGATAGAGGACTTTCAGAAGGACATAAATAACTCCCTTAAAGAAATACAGGAGAACACAGGTAAACAGCTAGAAGCCCTTAAAGAGGAAATACAAATATCCCTTAAAGAATTACAGGAAAACACAATCAAACATGCAAAAGAAATGAACAAAACCATCCAAGATCTAAAAGGGGAAATAGAGCCAATAAAGAGATCAGAAAGGGAGATAACCTTAGAGTTACAAAACCTAGAAGAGACATCAGGAATCATAGATGCAGGCATCACCAATAGAATACAAGACATAAAAGAGAATCCCTGGGGCAGAAGATATAATAGAAAACATTGACACAACAGTCCAAGAAAATGCAAAAAGCAAAAAGTTCCTAACCAAAAACATCCAGGAAATCCAGGACACAGTGAGAAGACCAAACCTAAGGATAATTTGTATAGAACTGAGTGAAGATTCCCAACTCTTAAGAGCCAGTAAATATCTTCAACAAAATTATAGAGGAAAACTTCTCTAACCTAAAGAGAGAGATGCCCATGAACACACAAGAAGCCTACAGAACTCCAAATAGACTAGACTAGAAAAGAAATTGCTCCTGTCACATAATAATCAAAACACTAAATAGACTAAACAAAGAAAGAATATTAAAAGCAATGAGGGAAAAATGTCAAGTAACATATAAAGGCAGACCTGTCAGAATTACACTAGACTTCTCACCAGAGACTGAAAGCTAGAAGATCCTGGGCAGATGTCATACAGAGCCTAAGAAACACAAATGCCAGCCCAGCAAAATTCCCAATTACCATAGACAGAGAAAACAAGATATTCCATGACAAAACCAAATTTATATAATATCTTACCACAAATCCAGCCCTACAATGGATAATAGATGGAAAATGCCAACACAAGAAGGGAAACTACACCCTAGAAAAAGAAAGGAAGTAATCCTTCAATAAACCCAAAAGAAGTTAGGCCTACAAACATAATACCACCTCTAACAACAAAAATAACAGCAAATAACAATCATTTTTCCTTAATATTTCTTAACATCAATGGATTCAATTCCCCAATAAAAAGACATAGACTAACAGACTGGTTATGTAAACAGGACCCAGCATTTTGCTACATACAGTAAACACACTTCAGTGACAAAGGCAGACACTACCTCAGGGTAAAGGTTGGAAAACAACTTTCCAAGCAAATGGTCCCAAAGAAACAAGCTGGAGTAGCCATTCTAATATCGCTAAGATCAACTTTCACCCTAAAGTGATCAAAAAAAAAATTATATGGAAGGACTTTTCATACTGCTCAAAGAAAAAAACCTACCAAGATAAATTCTCAGTTCTGAATATCTATGCTCCAAATGCAAGGGCACCCACATTCATAAAAGAAACTTACTAAAACTCAAAACATACATCATACCCCACACAATAATAATGGGAGACTTCAACATCCCACTCTCATCAATGGACAGATCCTGGAAACAGAAACTAAACAGAGATACAATGAAACTAATAGAAGTTATGAAATAAATGGATCTAACAGATATTTATAAAACATTTCATTCTACAGAAAAAGAATATACTTCACAGTACCTTCTCCAAAACTGGCCATATAATTGGTCACAAAACAGGCTTCAACAGATACAAGAAGATTGAAATAATCCCATGCACCCTATCAGGTCACCAAGGACTAAGGCTAGTCTTTTTTTTTTTTTGATGAAGCAACAAGCAATCATATTATTTTATTTTATATTACCTAAAATTCTACACAATACATATGAATTTATGTGCACACACAGACACACACACAGAGGAAGTTAAAAAGTTAAGCTTTTTGGGCTGACTATGCCACACAAAACACAGGCATAAACCCCAGTACCAGAAAACTCTAGTCAACTGACTATGAATAAATATGTAAATATATGACTTGGATTGAAATTTAGACATTTGAAAGAGTGCTTCAGTGAAGCTATCCATTTAATGCCATTTTGCTTTGAAAACAATGGGATTCATAACAGTATGCAAATATGGCACCCTCCTAGATACCTGTAAACAATAATGAGAAAAAATCAGAGTGCTGGGCAAAGGATCTGCTCTGAAACTATGTTGCATGTCAAAGCAGGGGGCTGAGTATAGATACGTAAGGTTCATTCCTAGTAAGAAATCGTCATTGTGTGTAAAACTGCCAATGTCTAGAAGCAAGCCTTGACAAACAGGAAAATCATTGTACATGAAACTGCCAATGTCTAGAAGCTAGCCTGGACAAACAAGAACATCACTCTATGTAAAACTGCCAATGACTAGAAGCTAGCCTGGACAAACAGGAAAAAAATAATAAAGCAGAGTTCTCAGCTTTCAGCAAGGTGACAGGGAGCAGAGCCTTTCCTTCTCATCAGAATTGGCAGGAAAAGACCCCAAGAATAAAGCTAGTCTTAAATACCAACAAAAACATCAGAAAGCACACATATACATGGAAGCTGAACAATGCTCTACTCACTGATAACTTGGTTAAGGAAGAAATAAAGAAAAAAATTAAAGGCTTTTTAGAATTTAATGAAAATGAAGACACATCATACCAAATCTTATGGGACACAATGAAAGCAGTGGCAGGAGGAAAACTCATAGCTCTAAGTGCCTCCAAAAAGAAACTGAAGAGAACTTACACTAGCAACTTGAAAGCACACCTGAAAGCTCTAGAGGAAAAAGAAGCAAATACACACAAGTAGAATAGATGGCAGGAAAGAATCAAACCAAATAGACCCCAAAAGAACTATACAAAGAATCAACAAAGCCAGGAGCTGGTTCTTTGAGAAAATCAACAAGATAGGTTTACCCTTAGCCGGACTAACTAGAGGGCACAGAGACAGTATCCAAATTAATAAAATCAGAAATAAAAAGGGAGATATAACAATAAAACATATCTTAAAAAACTATTCCATTTGTTGAATATCAACAGTTGAAAATATTAAAATCATGTTCTACAAACACACCAAAAAAAAAAAAGAATAGAGAAGATATATCATGATTGTCCATCCTGGCCATATTCTTTCAGGGTTTTGAGCTCCTGGATTTTATAGGTACATGTATTTTTAGAGGAAGGATTTTTGAGTATATTCATAGGTACAAATGTCAACAATTTAAATTTACTTCATATTGAATATTCTAAAATATATTATATCATCCAAGGAATATTAAATTGACTTATGCTGGCAGGGATACTCTACCCCACTTTAAAAGTCACTAAAGACTCAATTGGTTCAAGTGCAGAGAATAAGTAGAAAAGGGCTATGAAATCCTCAGGCTTAAATGTAATATCTATATTATGTAGATACCCCTAAGACTTAGAAAACATCTTTGAACTGGGGGAGAGAAGAAAATTGTAGGAGTCTGATCTCAGGGTGGGCTGATATGAAGTCGTATCTTCTAAACATTACAGGATCCCTGCATTCATAATCTCATGGTCTTTTTGAATGTAAGTACAAAGTGAAGCCAAGCCAACATTCTATATGGATAGGAGTCAGGCTCACAAGGTCTCACTCCTAACTGTGGTACAATTGATAGCTGATACCTGCTGTCGAGCGAATCACTTGTTTTTTCAAGCATTTGGTCCCCTGTAGATTGTCCATGCTTCAGTGATTGGCTGTATACCCCCTATACTGGCAGAACTAAATGGTCTCAGAGGATAATTGAAAAGAAAAAGAGGAGGTATAAGTAAGAAGAAAAGGAGAGAGAGGGTAAGATGAAGGAGGAGGAGAAGAAGAGTAAGAAAGAGAAAGAGAAAGGAGGAGGAAAAATAATAATGAAGTTCAGAGAAGGTTGTAAGGATGTCCAGTAGCATCTGGATAGGGGACAGTGGTCTATATGGAATGCTCAAACAATATTTTAAAAGCATCAAACTGCTTTAAGGACTTGTCTTGAGCCTTAGGCATAGGAAATCTACACATTGAACTTGTGACTTATGACTTAAACTTCATATGATTGTCACTTTCCCAGTCTATTGGATGACAACTTGTCTTTTCATCTTGGGAAATTGCCTGCTTCTCATCATCTGTAATGCAAGGCATACTTGTGGTGGCCCTGCTGTGTTCATGGAAGAACTCAAAACCGAAACCAGAGACTTAGCTCGCTGGGGGTTTGGAGCCTATGTAAATGACTCAAGGACCAGATACCAGTTCCCTAGGAAGCCGTGAACCTTTGATCTCTCTATCCTGTCCTGGAATCCTTTGTGTTAGAGTTTTAGCTTTGATCCTGCCGAATGTCTGATTCTCACCTAAATGCCAATTGCATACCTGTACTGTCTTTGAGTATAAATGCTCCCCTGTCTTTTAGTAAAGCGCACCTCGATGAGAACCTCTCCTGGTGTCATGCCTCTTTGTCTCTCTTATCACCCATTTACTTGCAGGACCTCAAGTTCCCGTTCGTGGAGCTCCCACGGGATGAAGTGAAGCTGTGGACCGGCTTCCTTCACATACTAACATGAAAATCACTTTATAATGTATTAATGGGTATTTAAATACTATTTTAAGGTTCAAATATTTTCTCTCCCATCTAGAAGGTTAGTAATGAAAGTCTAAGAGCCCACAAGGGCTTAGTAAGGCCTCCAACATCCTGAATAAGTACCATTTGATTTGGATATGTACTATCCTGTAGTCAGCTAATCAATAGCTAGTGATTAAAATAACTGATTAAATGACAAACATGCTGAGATTTTCAATCTTTTTATTGATTCTCCTAGATAGTTCTACAGCCTAGACATAGTGTAGGAATCCTTAGAATGCTCAGAGATATTCTAACAAATGATGAATCTGATGATATATCTGTATTTGGCTAAGAGAAAATTGTAAGGATTAAAGTACAAGTTAAGAAAATGTTTAAGAATATGATTACAGAGTCAGTAAGACCTGGGTTGAGTACCTGTAAATTTTGTTCATTTTCTGTTTTGAGGAAGATGACTGGACTTCTAGGAGCATCAGTGTTTCCATCCATAAGATACAGACAACAATTTTATGGATGGAAGATGCTTATTGTGAGACAAATAAGTCAACTGAAGTAAAGAGATTAAATAATAAGCTACCATATTTTTAAATCTCAGGAAAAAAATTAACTTCTGCTAGGTTCTTGTATATTTCTGGCTGAAATTCCCTTGTTAATTTATTTGGTCTTAAAAAGTTTAAAGAAACTGTTCAGTTCATTGCACTAGTATCAGAGTTCATGGGAGAGGAAAAAAAGGATTCGCCACTCAATTGATCTATGTCTGGAACATTGAATAAACTGTTAGGTACTACATGGGACTCCTGATATCTGCCCCATCTTTTCTTGACCAACTCTCTCCAGCTATTGCTGGTTAACTTGTTCCACTCTGTAACAGCATCTCTCCTTACTATGTCTATACCTGGTTTACACTTTCTGTATTAGGACCTGCTTTGTAGCTGAGTTGAGAATTTTATGGCAATCTTGTTAAGACTGGTATGACATTAAAACATAGGCAGTCCTAGTCCAGGAAAGGATGAAAGCTGGTAGACACACATTCCTTCCTCTGTCCTTAGGTGGACAATCTAGAAGCATTTTCTACAGCTCTTCAGAAGGTCTTTACAGACTGAGCTTCAGATGCTGACTTAGTTAGGGTTTTATTGTTGTGAAGAGACATTATAGCCAAGGTAACACTTATAAAAGGAAACATTTACCTGGGATTTGCTTACAGTTTCGGATGTTCAGTCCATTATAATCATGGCAGGCAGCACAGGAGAAGGAATGGCAGCCTGCAGGCAGACATGGTAGAGGAGGGGAGCTAAGAGTTTTGCATCTTAATCTGAAGGCAGCCAGAAGTATCCTGGAATTTCACAGTGGGCAGAGCTTAAGCAGAGTCCTCAAATCCTATCCCTACAATAACACAGCTTCTCCAATAAAGTCCCACCTATTCCCACAAGGCCACACCTCCTAATAGTGCCACTTCCTATGGGCCAAGCAAAGGAAATGAGTTTTGTGATTGAGACTTATTTGTCACAGATCTGCAGGGAAGACAATATACATAACCTAAGACACATTCAGGTAGCTCTATCAAAAAGAACTTATTCTAATTTTATACTTGAAGATGTAATAACCAAATATGTTACTACATGCTTCCATCTGTTTTGTACCTTCCAAACAGACTATACAGACTCCAGGAAAAGTTTTCAATAAATATTAGGAACTCAAGAATTAATAATAGCATTTATTGATTCCCTGTCACAATCCAAGTCTATACTAAGTGGATTTAAGGGCATTCACTCCTTTAATTCTGAAATAAAGCAAGATTCAAGGAGTTTGGCAACCTGCCTACATCTTCACAGTGAATAAATGACATAGATGTAAGATTTGAATCCAAACTTATCTCCAACATATAATCTCTTAGGCCATATCATGATTTTAGAATATGGAAAAAACTGGCAATTTTCTTTCCTAGAATAGTAAAATTTATTTCAGTATATGGAGGCCAAAAATGGTTTGTCTACTCTGCTTTACCAAATATTTTACATGGTTTTGGAGGAAATGATCAAATCCATAAGTTTAAAAATATTTAAAATGTGTTAGGGAGGTCATGTTGTACTCAGTCTTAATTATGTCAGTGAAGTTTTAAAATTAGATTTTCTTAGATAGAGAACATTGGATCTAGTCCCAAAATGAAACTACATATATGGCTATATGGATATTTGCATCATTTATGTTCACACTAACCATATTTACAATGTTTGAAATTGTTACTGAGATGGAGGCTAATTTAGATGGAAACAAACTATAAGAAAGAAAAAAAAAAGCACATGTCTACTCTATAATTTAAGAGGAGTAAGTTCCATATATAAACAGTAATAGACAAAGCCTTTGGAATGATGTAAAAGATACATTTTTAGTTGAACAGAAAAAAAGCTATTTTGAGCAGTGTGCTATAAATGTCAGCATATTTTAGGCAGTGGTTACTAAGTGAAGTTTATAGTAAAGAAAAGGGACTTCAATCTAAGCTGACAATCACTGAAGGTTTTTTATTTCACATCTCAACATGATGAATAATATTAGTAATTGTGCATATTTATGGGGCATAATGAGATACCTTGATGAATCTATACCCTGTACAGTGATCAAATTAGTATACTTATTCCTACAATATTTCTTTGTGGTGATCACATTTGAAATCCATTGTAGCTTTTTAAAGCCACACAATAAATAATTTATCTTGTGCAGCAGAACATTAGAAATTATACCTTCATTTCTGTAGTTATATCTGCAATACAATACTCATTAGCCAATATCTAGCTTTCGCTTCTGATAAATGGTACCATTAGTCCTTGTTGATGTATCACCTAGTCAAAGGAGCTGTCTTAGTTAGGGTTCTACTGCTATGAACAGACACCATGACCAAGCCAACTCTTATAAGGACAACATTTAATTGGGGCTCACTTACAGGTTCAGAGTCCATTTTCATCAAGGTAGGAACTTGGCAGCATGCAGGCAGGCATAGTGCAGGAGGAGCTGAGAGTTCTACATCTTCATCTGAAGGCTGCTAGCAGAAAACTGGCATCCAGGCAGCTAGGCCCTAAGCCCATGCAGACAGTGACACAGTACTCCAATAAAGCTACACCTCCCAATAGTGCCACTCCCTGGGTCAAGCGCATACAAACCATCACAGGAACCTACGGGCTAGTTCTAGATAATCAAGTTAAGCCATTAGATTGAATCTGCAACCAAATGAAGAACAAAGTGCAATGTTCTAACATGTAGATTTGAGTTTGCAAAGTACAGATGAGAAGAGCTAACGACAAAATGGAATTTAATGTAATATTATGAGCAGATAATTTGAAAATAATTCTAATAGAGTAACAAGGAAATGAGAGAGTGTCACAATTCGGGTAGATTGCAATAAAAACAGAAGAGCTAAATTTTTACTTGGAAAAAAATTGTAGGAAGTAAATCAGGTTGAAAAGATAGTGACACATTTTTTGAGTGAAAATAAGTTTTTGATAGTAAATTTTTCTTATACAAATAATCTAAGAAATGAGTTGAGTACAATGATACATGTCTGCCACCCAAGCTATCAGAAGAGATATGTTGAAAAATGATCTATGAGCTATCCTTTTCATTCCTAGATTGACTATTAAATCTTTGTTTTGTTTTAAAGTATCAAAAACCATCATGAATTCACTAACTTACTCAACACGTGGACATCTTTAGTTTTCAACTTTTCTAGTTGGGAAATTGCAAAGTTTTTCATCAAAATCTGTGATCATTAATATTGATTGCTATTTAGCTGAGATTTGGAATTACCTGGGAGACACACTTATGAAGGAAGATGTTTCCAGAGAATATTAACTGTAGAAAGTTAAGGAAATTCAACTCCAAAATTGTCAGCACCTTATAATGGAAGTCCAGGTGTAAAGAGGTTGAAGGAAAAAACAGTGTTACATACCTGGGGTCTCTTCCTCCTAACAAAGCATATATATTATTGTGTTTGTTGTCCTCCTCTAATAGCAGTTTCCATCTTCTTCAGCTGTCCAACAGGGATATAATCAGATGAACTTTCAAAGGAACTCCCAGGCCTTCAGCATTGGGTTCAGACTGAGGAGCTTCTGAGTTCCCTATCTTTCTTCCAAATGAGTACTGTTGGACCACCCAACTCCCTGTTATATAAGCAATGAAATAACAATGTTCTAAGAATGGTAATGTATATGTGCTCTCTTCCTCTAGAGAACCCCACCTAATATAGACCTTATATCCTTTTTAGACCTCATAATGAAGTGGCCTGCCTAGGCTCTATCACTTTGAAGACAAGAATGGCTGAGTTAACTTAATCACTCAGAATGTTCTACCTCCTTGAGCACAAGGATTGAGTAAAGAATGGGCTCACTATATATAATCAACTGATGTATGAAGAAGTAACTTCTGAAAACAGATTTTTCTCTCTCTGCTGCTTTTCCATTCTCCTCCTAACGGCGGTAATCACAGAAGCCATTATGCTGAGAGAAGACTCCCATGCTAAAACTACCAAATTATGCCTTCCTCAAAGTTAGAACCTGCTTTGGAACTTGTCATTGAGTGAGTTAATAAACCTTCCTTGATATTTGTGAGCCTATCTAGTTTTCTTTTATCCTTTTATTTATGGTTTTGTTTATTTTCCAGAATCTGTAGAATTGATGCATGGTGTGCTGTGTTCTGGAGGAACCAAGGCAAATAGCAGTATTCCATGCCTTTCAGGGGTTCCAATTATCAAAGACACTGGATCTCTGAATGATAACTTATAAGTGTCTGACTGATTTCACATAAAACATTGGAACATGAGCAGAAAATGTCTGGGTTAGGTTTTCAACAAGAAAATTATGAAACAAAAGAAAAAGAAGAAATATTTTCTTAGGAGGCCAAGATGAAGAAACAATAAAATCTTGTTATGTTTTTATTCCTAGGGTAAATGCTATGCCAAGAGAATCCCATGAAAATCTGACAAGTTTGATCTGAATTCAAATCAGTTCAGTTTTTGTGAAAATCAGTTAAATATCCTGGTGGCTCATGCAGATCAGAGTGTTTGGTGAGTGTCCACAGGCAGCTGCTTTTTAGAGTAAAAAGTGTGTTCTATCCAACAATGAATTGAGAATAAGATTTCTGTTTCAAATTAATTGGATTGATGTAGAAGATAAGTTGCAAAGCCAGACACATCTAAGAGATTAACAGTGTTATCTTTATCCTTAAGTTCATTTTAAGCTGTAACAAAGAGCAGATTGATTGACTGTGTTTAGTGCTCATAGCTATATTCAATCATGTCCTGAGTCACCAGAAAATGGCAGAGTTTTTAATCTTTTTTTTCAAGAGTAAATGCATGATCAGAAATGGTTCTTTCTAGTACATAAAAATGAGATTTATAGATCAGTATATATATTTACATACATACATACGTATACACACACATACATACTATGTATGGGCTATATAGGGTTATGGACTTCTACAAGCAAGATCAGAATTTGTAATACAGAATAGCAAATATTCATTGTAGTGTGAGCATGTCTTCTCTTCCATTTTTGGTCTCTTTTTCAAGTTCTGCAGGATTCCATTAGTTTCTTTAGAAGCTTCATGTAATTTCCTGTTGTAGCAAATTCCTGTAAATTTCCTGTAACCTCCTGGTGGGAGGGGGAAGCTCAGGATACATGAAAAGTAAACATTTCTCACCTGTATGACAAAAAATGAAACATACAATATTCATAAGGTCTGTAGCCAAGGTTATAGAGCCACTAAACAAGACTGGAGGGGACACTTCCCATTCGTTGAGTTGCCTGAACATCATGCAGAGAGTTCCAGGATGGTTGTTCTCTTGAGCTGGTACACAGGCTAGGGGAGGTGATGGAACTCCACCTGATGTTCCCTTCACCCATAATCCTGTAAATAACCCTAGTAAACTAATTCATTCACCAAGTTAGATGTTGGCCATGTCATTTACTAAGTTGTGCTCTTGGTGCTTCTCTAGGGTGAGTAGACATTTGTGTCACAACTCCCTAGTGAAGTGCCACACAACACTCTTTTGAATCTTTCACTATTATTGCATTTACTGTTTCCTCAATTGTTAGATTTTCCCTTTCTCTGATTCATTGTGATATTGTGGGTCCTTTAAGATGAGAGAAGGGGGACAAATTAAGTCCAGTTTCATAATTTCCTGTTTGCTCCAAGGAATAGTCCTGTTCCCCTTCAGCAGCTTTGGATTCCCAGCAGGTGATTCTGTTTTTCTAGAACATATCCATTTTCTGTCACATGCGTTAGGTCTCTTTGTACCCATTATATCACCAAGAGCAGAGGAGACTGGAGTGTATACTATTAAACTAGCCAATCAATAAATTCAGTAATTTCTATGCTACTAGACAGAGGTAGCAATCTAATCTCCGTGGGGGGGGGGCATGGACACTTAGACCAACAGGAAAGTGGGAGCAAGAGAACTCACTAGGAGGAACACACTAAATCCAAATAAAATCCAAGCCCTCCTAGAGCTGGTGGTTTCTAGTTCCAGGCCCTTCCTCTACTGAAGTACTCTAAGACTTTTCCATTTTGCTTTCCCTATCCCCTGACCTCATTTCTTGTTGTCTAATTCTACAACTCATCTGTGAAAAAGGACTTGCCTGCCATCAAGTATAAACTGATTCTACTCTGGTGAATTATTTTTCAAGTGTCAATTCGCACTGCTTTATTAGGGGGAGAATCTGTTAACTACGTAATAAGCAGAGCATAGTTAGTGTCCACAATGCTTCATGACTCTTGGAAACATTTAATGTTATTCCCCAGTAGGGTATATGCTTGACAAGGACAAGGAACTCAACTGACTAACAGCGTTGAATGTGGTGAATGTTCTCAACAATTACTTACTGAATTCAAATGGAAAACCTATTTTTTCCAATTCAACAGCCCTAACCATGAATGTTAGCTTTATTGAAGATCTGTCAATTGACAAGTATTTTAATCTCTCTGCCTTCGATTTCCTTTCATGACAACCTCCTCTTCTCATTATCATCAGTTACTTCAAGCCAGAGTTCCTGTCACCTCATTCTTCTATTCTAAATAATTTGATATATCCTGCTTATCTACAAAATAATTTCAAAACTAGTAGCCCTTATTCAAGCTGTTATCAAACTTGGGGATATTATGTACTGGGCAAGAAAATATGGTAGTGACTGTACTTCACACTTAGCCTACACTTTTATTATTTTATTATTTATAATACATTTCTCTCTCTAATGCCTATATATGTAGCTCAACATAAATGCTATTCTGTTCTGTCTTTGTTCATATTTTTTGCATATTTCTCTTTATTCTTGGTGTTTAAGGGATTTTAATCATCCTATTTTTATACAGGTTCTAGAGATTAAAATATAAATAAAAAGTCAAAAGGAAGAATTAATTAAAAGCAACAACATCCAAACATGACAAATCGCCCTGATGGTTAAATGCCTCAAGTGTTCAGACCTAAAATCATTTCTCCATCTTGATTCTTATTTATGTTACATTCCAGAAGGTTGTTCTGCACACATACACACACACACACACACACAAACACACACACACACACACACACACACACACACATACACACACACACAGAAAGAGATAGAGAGACAGACAGACAGAGAGAGAAAGAGGGAGAGAGAGAGGTGATTGGTGAATTGTAGAATTGTATATTTGCTTCATAAAATCACACATGAAAAATTCTTTGGAGTGTTTCTGTTTAGTAGAAACATTTGGTGAAACTTGTATAATTTGAAATTTTTATTTAATAAAATATAAAACTAGTAACCATTATAAAATTATTAATGATATATTCCATAATAAACCTGCTATATATATCATACTTCCAAGATATCTCAAATGCTCAGCTACTACATGTAACTTCAGAAAAATATAGAGAATAACATTTAAGTTTTTAAGGCTTATTTTGAATTAATTATGGATGAATACAAAGTTTCAAGAAAGCACTAGATAAAGCACTCAGAACCCTTCATCCTTCATTCACTAATGTTGATATCTTTTGTAGTCATATTACAATTTTTAAACCAAATAAAATGATTCTTATCCATCATTTCCCTTTAAACCAGAAAATTTCCCTTTATTTTACCTAGCTTTCTATGAGATCACCAGTTGATAACTTCTTCACTCTCCCACTAGGAAAATGAATTATAAGGTAGAGAAAAGGTCTACAGCATTCATCACCATCTTCTTCCCAGAAGCACAAGTACAAGTTACCTTCCATTTATGAAACTGTCTTCCTTCTGCACATGCCATTCTGTCTTATTTGAAACAACAGAGGTTTTACTGCAAAGACCAGAAGACTCTGAGATGTAGAGACACACAATATTTTCTGTATTTTCTGCATACACATAGGCTATACAGAAAGAATGATGAATATGTAGCAAGCTAGCTTTGATATGACCCAACTGTTATGTGAAAAATACTCATTACTCATATTTTCAAGCTTTTCAGCTATTGAATGCCTAAAAGGGAAAATGACATAACCTTTGAATAATTTTGACAGATGGCATTTCTTGAGTCAGAAAAATTGTACTTTGATTAACAATTTGATTTAGCCAATAGGGAATAGTCTAGCTGTCTAGTGATACAAGGCTTTCGTCCCTAATTTGATTTTAATTGGCATTAAGTCATAATTATTTGTGTTTTAATTGGTATGTAGTTTTTTTTCTGATCTTAACACCTCCATACTTCAAAAAGAGAAGAGCAGAGATGGGAAGACCTTCCAGACAAACCAGCCTATATAATTAGCCAGCTAATAATGAATGGAACTACAAGCCATTGTTGTAACTTCCTACTTCTGTAGCTAGATATGCAAACAAATAGTTTGAAATCCTATTACCTCAGTGGTGTAATTAGCTTCTTCTAGTTTTAGCAAAGCATCTGAAATGGAAAAGAAGGAAAGCCTACATTCTGTGAACAGATAAATTCATGTATAGTATTTTTATTTCTGTAATTCTTTTTTCTTAGCACTAGCAATCAAACTCAGGGCCTGCCACGTGCTAGACTAGGGATCGACTGCTGATTTATACCCTAGTCTTGTCTGCATGAAGGATAAGATGTAAACATGAAGTCTGATACAGAAGAATACTGGTCATCCTGTGTGAACCATGGCCATATTAATTCCTAGAACAATGTTTTGGTCAGTTCCAGGTGCTTATAACTTATTTATCAAAACAATAATATCTATTTTCATCATTGATAATGTCTGCTTTTTCTTTCTTTCAGAGAATACATTTCACTTGATCCCATGACCCTGCTACTTTCATAAATAAGTCAATGGTTATTACCTGTTTAGTGTCTTAAGAAATATGACAAGTATAGAAGATGGAGGGTTTGCCCAAGGAGAAACAGTCATCTCGTATAGCAAAATAGGTGCTCTCCAGGAATTACATCTCTGAGGCTTAGTGCCTGGTTCTACTGTTCTGTAAGTTATATAAACTGTAGCCTGTCATTTCCTTGCTCAGATTTTTATTTACCTTTGTGAAAACTGCAAGACTGTAGAGAGACTTCAAATCATCATCTAGAGCTAATGGTCCATGTCTAAGGAATTCCAGGGAGAGGTGTGATAGATGATCCATAGATTAGAAGAAGCAAGACTACAAAATAAAGAGTTAAAAATGAAATTCTCTTCATAACCATTCTTTAGAAAGTCTAAAGAAAAGTATGAGAGCTCTTTACAGAAAAATCCAAAGTGTGAGCATGCATAAATAATGACAATTTTGCTTAAAATTATGGTATAAAACCATTGTCACAAATAAAAGTAAGTGATGTTTGTAAGGATGACTCTTAACTTGTTTTTGAGTTGTTTTTCTTCTCACCCTTCCTTTGGTTCTATCCCACTTACAGTTATTGAAAATTGCTTTCCACTTTGGTGTAAAAAAAAACTTCAATATTTCTAAATTGCTAAGAAATATAACAGGCAGAAATTCAAGGAATTGATAATTATTTCATATTAATAGTAATGGCTAACAGATTGTGAACACTTACCTGATGCTAATTAGATATAAATTTGTGTGTTTGAATTGAATAAATTAATTTTCACACTTCTACCTCTTCATACGAGTAAAGTTTATCAGTATTTCCACATTAATTCTGGTAATTCAAAACACAAATAACCAAGGCATTTCCCAATATTACAAATTTAGTAAGCAGCATGACTTACTAAAGCACTAAGTTTTCCTAAGGCTGATATTAACTTTTGTGGTTTGAATGAGAAATGTCTCCCATATGTATTTGAATACCTGGTCCCCAGTTAGTAGAGGTTTTTGGGAAGAAAGTACAGCCTTGCTGGAGGAAAGGATATCACTGGGGGAGGGCTTTGGAAGTTTATATCCTTGTCCACTTCTAATTCTTCTCCATGCTTTGTAGTTTCTGTTGACAGTATCAGCAAGGTGTGTCCAATCTCCTTCCATCATGATTGCTGCCTGCTGTCTTGTTTCTCTTGCTATTTTGTACTCTTCCTCTGGAATCTCAAATATGAATAACTCTTCTGCCTATTACTTGGTCTTGCAATCAATCAGTGAAAAAATGTGGCAACATATACTAAAGGTATTTAAAATTCCTATTCTGGAACTCAACAGGGAAAAGGTATGATAGGCTGAACAGCCTATAGGATTCACTCATAGGATCATGTATTGGAACACTTGGACTGTAATTGATTTAACTGTTTGGGAAAGGTGGTAGAGTCTCGTTGAAGGTGATTTATCCTTTGGGCAGACTTTGAGGTTTTAAAGCTCCATACATGCCCAGTTAGTTTCTTTCTGCCTCATGCTTTGTAAATCAAGATGAAAGTTCTCAGCCATTGTTTCAGCATCCTGCTCCCCTGCATGCTGCCATGTTCTCCAACATGATGGTTATGAAAATAACCTTCTGGAACTATAAGCACTAGTCTTAGTCAGGGTTTCTATTCTTGCACAAACATCATGGCCAAGAAGCAAGTTGGGGAGGAAAGGGTTTATTTAGCTTACTTCTACATTGCTGTTGATCACCAAAGGAAGTCAGGACTGGAACTCAAGCAGGTCAGGAAGCAGGAGCTGATGCAGAGGCCATGGAGGGATGTTCCTTACTGGCTTGCTTCCCATGGCTTGCTCAGCCTGCTCTCTTATAGAATCCAAGACTTCCAGTCCAGAGATGGCACCACCCACAAGGAGCCCTACCCCCTTGATCACTAACTGAGAAAATGCCCCACAGCTGGATCTCATGGAGGCACTTCCCCAACTGAAGCTCCCTTCTCTGTGATAACTGCAGCCTGTGTCAAGTTGGCACACAAAACTATCCAGTACAGCACCAAATGAATTCATTCTTTAAGTTTCCTTGGTTATGATATCTTATCAAAGCAATAGAAAATTAACCATAGGCTAGCAGAAGTGTTTGAAAAACATACCTAACAAACAATTAGCATCTACAATATCTAAAGAACTACAAATCAGTAATAAAAAGATATATTATCCCACCACAGCAAGTATTGAATAACTTGCTACTATATGGAAGTCATGACTATTAGGAAAACAGGATAAGCTCTTTGAGTAGCTAAAACTAAAAACCAAAAGACCACGTGTCAATGACAATGTGAAGTGATGGGTACTTTTGCACGATGTTATTGAGACTAAGAAATGATTTCACTACTTAGAATGCAATTTGGCAGTTTTCTGGAAGTGGAAACCAACCCAATATGCTAAAATTTCAATTTATGTTCTACGTTCAAGAGAAGTAAATGTACATGGCCATAACATTTATCAGAATGGTATAGAAAATGCATTATTATAGTATCTCTGAATAAAAAACAATCCAAATGCCCATCATCAGTGTTATACTTTAAAATTGTGGAACATTTGTTAAATGGAGCACTGATCAACAATGTAGAAATGATTCATAAAACAATATAGACACATTTCAAAACTATTGTGTAGAGTAAGAGAGCTAGGCATTTCATATTCAATAAAATAACTATATTTAAGTGAAAATATAAAAACATTTAAAACTAATCTCTGGTGACAAAAATAAGAATACTTCTTGGCTAAAAATTCTCTAGAATGAGACAAAAAGTAACTTTCTAGTGTAATGAAGACGTTCTACCTTTTCAGTGATAGCCTGGGTAAATAAATTAACTCTGTATTTCTTCTTACTTATGGATTTATTTAGTTGAGCTAGTAATTTTCTTAAAAGAAAATTTGAAAAAAAGAATGGTTAAACATTGTGGTGGTGACTTATTTTAACATATTTCATAGAATTACTTTGTTCCCCTATATATAATTATTACTTTTCTTTTAAAAATAAAATTGAACAAAAAATGTTATATGTCTCATTATAAATATTTAACTATATCTGAAATACTTATAATATACTATGAACACATCAAGAAGATGACTCACAATGTTCTGCCCTTGATGGCAATCAAATTAATATGGAAAATGTACATTTGAGTATACATATGAGCACATGGGTGTTCATATGTTTACTCACAGAAAAAGAAGCATACAGAATTCCTGGAGTGGTGGTACATAATTACAATCTGATCTTTGGAAGGGATAGAAGGATTCCTGCTAATATGAGGCCATCTGGTCATTCATAGAAAGTTCCAAGCTAGCTTACTCTTTACATTGAAAGTCTGTTTGAAAACAAACCAAAATAAAACAAAACAACAACAGAAATAAAAAGAAGCCAGCATAAAAGATAGGAATAATAACCTGAGCTGACCCATGACTAACTGAACAAAACAAATCTCTCTCTCTCTCTCTCTCTCTCTCTCTCTCTCTGTCTCTGTCTCTCTCTGTCTCTCTGTCTCTCTCTCTCTGTCTCTCTCTCTCTCTCTCTCTCTCTCTCTCTCTCTCTTTCCCTTTTTCCTTTGCAACAGAGAGTCATTACTAGTCTTGAACTTTCTATTTTCCTCCCTCAGCCTTCCACATGCTCAGATTATAGTCATGTACTGGGAGATACAGCTATAAGCAGATCCTTTTCATTTTCCTATGACAAAAGTCTGAATATAAATCTTTTAAATTTCTTTTTTTTAAGGCTTATTTGTTTATTATATGTAAGTACACTGTAGCTGTCTTCAGACACACCAGAAGAGGGCATCAGATCTCATCACAGATGGTTGTATATCACCATGTGGTTGCTAGGATTTGAACTTGGGACCTTCTGAAGAACAGTCGGTGCTCTTAACCACTGAGCCATCTCTCTAGCCCCAATCTTTTAAATTTCTAATCACAATACGTAAGTATTTTATTTCCTCTTACTAATTGATTGACTGATAGATTGATTTGGTCTGTTTTCTCACTAGACTCTAAGTTATTTGAAAGCAAGCACCTCATCTGTCTTGTGATGTTGCTGCACAATGAACCATGTAACTCATCTCTCCCTCAAGTTGTGGAAGGGGTGTGCACATGGAATGATTACAGTTTTTGAAGTTATATCTCAGTGGACTTTAAAAGATAATGACCCTTGAGCCTATGTATCTTGTAGATACTGGGTGGGGGAAACAAGTTTGCTGTAGCATTCAGATGATATCTTTGTTATCAGTGTAAAACTATTCATCTTGTTCTGTCTTCTTTGACTTCTCTATCTTGTTTTTTGTATCTTCTGATTATCATGTTTACTGACATGTTCTTGCCTAGACACCTCGAGGCTTAAATCATACCTTGAATCCTTATTTATGATCCTTTTCAACATATCACAGGAATACCAAATTATACAGATACTACTTGTCACCAGGCATGAGGTTAAAAGTAACTTGAGATAATAATAGAGTGCAGTATGTTTCCAGGTGGCCTAGGAAAGTCTAACAGAAATGAAAAATTCAAAGTCTGAAACATTTTAGTATCTTTGTCTTGAAGAACAAAGTGAAGTTTTACCTGAATAGATTTTTGTTTTTCAAAATTTAAACAAGGCAGTTCAATATAACATTCTGACTCCAGTAAATTTTATCTTTGTTATTTAAGCTCACCAAAATTCTTTTTTTTTTGATATTTTCTTTATTT
>NW_022196911.1:37912886-37922886 GCF_008632895.1 Mastomys coucha | reverse complement strand
CACTGGAGACTCTGGGTCAAAGCGGTCCCTGGAGGCAGACCTGCCTCGTGCAAGGGAGGGGCAGCTAAAGTCACTGATCCACCTCTGCCACTTGGAAGCTGAGAGGATTCTGTCCCTGCCGCCGGCGGCTCCCCTGTGACCCTTGGGGTCTGTGCCTCCCTGCTGACTGCTCCCGGCTTAGGAACTCACCGGAGAGAAGATGGCAGCTCTCCCAAAATTCTTTTTCTGTTTTCCATTTGTATCTAGATCATGATGGTGGAACTAGACATTTTCCAACCCTACTAACACATATGAATTTTTCCAGTCAGATAATAATACAGAGCTCTGGTTGTCCCACTTGGCTTTTATGTGTAATGTGCTAAATAAGTTTATTCCCATTTAAACCTTTTTTTGTTCAGTAATATACTACTTACACCCATGACAGTGATGGATATGTGTATATGCATATAAACATATATCTGTGAAAAAAACAGTAAGTGCTTGTCTAGTCACTGGAAAAGATGTTTAGACTGAGTCTCTTGTCCTCTACATACACAAATAATCAATTATTTAGGCTTTCAGAGCACACAATGGGAAAAACTTATCAGGATGTGTTAGCTCATCTCCTTTCCTTACCTTTGGATATGAAACACATATCCAAACACTTATCCTTTGGATAAGGCACAACTAAGCATCTTTCTTTCTTTGTTTAAGGTAGGCTCTAACTATGTAGGCCCAGCTGTCTTGGTGTCTACGGACACCAGGATGAACTTACTGAAACTGCCTCCCATGTGCTGGAATTAAAGTTAAGCACTCTCATGCCCAGTCTACCATTAAACATCCCAAACATTTATGAAAGGAGCTAATTGGAGCTCTCCTTGCAGTTTTATTTACATATAAACATTGTGTATAACACCAATGCTTGTGAAAACTCCATTAATGAGTTACAACTTCTTGTAGTATTTTCTTTTTGTTCTTATCAAGCGTGATACTCACATGAAGAGATATGCAAGTAATAGTGTACTGTAGATTTTAGAACATCAGCTGGCAGGAATCTTTGCTGATTTCTGTAACTCCAGGAAAAAAAAATGCCTCTGGTTTGAGGTGTAAGCAGCACTTCTTAATTAATAGATTAAATAACTTCTAATAGCTAATTTTTATTTACCTTGTGCTAGAAAAATTTCAAAGTACTTTATATGAACTGACCGCATTAATTCACAGTGATCAGCTCAAGTCTCAGGCCAAAGACCAGAGAGGAACAAAATCACAAGTCAAAGACCATCTGGAAGAGAGAAAACATTCTCTTCTTAAGCCTTTCCTGCTTTAGTCAGGTTTTCAGTGAATCATCCACATGGGGGGGAGGGAGAGAAATGCTTTACACAGCCCATGAGATCCAATGATATCGTTGATTCATTGAACCAAAGAGCTATACACATGAGAGCCCATCAAGTCAACATACAGTATCAGCTATCACACCCATGGAAAGTGAGGAGGAGGAACTCAGAACATCTGAATCATTAATAATTCATCAACAACAAACCAAAAGAATGACTCAGAAGGAGTTTTCTGATTCCTGAAATCAAAGAGGGGTTGGGCAACTTGGAATGACTGCTTATAAATACATAGCTAATCAGACTCTATTAATAATTTGTATATCCTTCATTTTCTTATTGAAAATATATTTCACCCTCATATACTATATTTAAAACTTATGAGGTAAAGCAGTAAAACAATTTCCCAATTCACCCACCCAGCCTATGGGATTACAAGCATAGCTCAAAGTTTTAGTTGGGACTGGGGGAGGGGAGGTAAACTCCTCTAGGTTGCCTCAGCGGGGAAAATTTTAGGTGCAATCTTTCTTTTCAGATCTTTAAGTTGAAAGTGATTTCTACATTCTGTGAGAGGACCAAGGATAAGACTGAAGTGCAGTGTCTATGAGAGGGAGAAAAACTTGCCTTACACAGGACTGTCTAAGGAGACTGATCAGGTATCTTGTATTGTTTAAGAGGAAAAGGGAGAACAGAGAAGCGTTTGATGCAGAACTTGAGCAGGTCCTCTTTGGGACTGAAAATGGCATCTATTAGTCTGCTCTGGCTCTTGAAGTCTAGTTCAAAACAGCATCCTGAGTCACAGAGCAGCCTTTCCCCTGTGTCCTGCTGACAACCAACCAGCCTGGAGCTTCCTTTTCTCATGGAATAAATAAATATACCTCTGTACTCCTGTAGGGATCAAGAATAAGAATCAAGGGCAATGCTGCTCCCTAAAAACCAAAGAGGTTGAGAAAGGCATCAGATATAAATATTTTAGGCCCAGATCATAATCGCTTAGTTCTGAAGGTTTACAGACAATGTCATTACCTACCACATGGAATCTCTAGTCTTAAGAGAACAGTGACACAGTGCCTTTTATTTTTGTTTGCTTATTTGTTCTGTCATATTGTATGCTTATTCAGAGTTGGTGCTTACTTTGGTTTATTAATTGTATTGTAGGGTTTGCAAAAATGTTATTTCCCATTCCAGCATACAAAGTTTCATGGAAGCCTGAAGATTTGGAATGATTTTATACTATCACCATGGCAACTTATCTGAATGCACAGACACTAAGAATATAAATCCATGACATAATTGTTAGGGAGAAACTTTTTTTAAAAAAAAAAAAACACATATCTAGTTAGAATTAGATAAAAGGTGAATTGTGTTTTAGAAGACGGATGAAGAATATGAGTTAAAAATAAATCTTAATTTTTTTAAATATGAGAAAATCAAAGGCAAATTCAATGAAATATGACAGATGTAGGATAAAACTCAGAAATAAATAACATTTGTGTAGTGAATATATGATAGGGTGGCAGAAACTGTGGGTGTCAGAAGTAGGGTACAAGCACACTGAGTAAGTTCAACTGGTGAATAATTTAGAGGCTTTGTGAAAAATCATCACAAATTGAATTGTATAATTGCCCCCTTTTCTAGCTCAATTTTGGGTGTTGTAAAGCTAGGGAAATAAAGATTATTAGTCTGAATGTATTCTTCAGAGGTCATTTATGATACTCAACTCTACCTTACAGCCTTTCCTGCAAGTGAAAATGTTGTCCTATGCAGTGGTCTGCTCTGGCTGTGTTGCCTACAGAGCTCTTATTTGTGTCTCATATGGTAATGTATACTATGATTGTCTATGATAAGTCACCACTTATCTTAATTTTTATCCATTCTTTTATCTGTATGTGGCAAGGTATGTGTGTGAGGGTGTGTGAATGTGTGCTTTTCAACTTGGTTCGTAAGGCAGTGTCCCACAGCACATTGATTACCTTAGGCTGGATTGCCAGAGAGCTCCCATGGATTTGCCAGTTCCTTGGCACAGGATTGCAGATGTCCACTGAGGATTGACACTTAGGTCCTCATGCTTACCTGGCATGTACTTTACCATCTGAACCATTTCTCTAGTCCAAGTGTTTCTCTTTATCACCTTAGGTGAATGGCCGGACTTTAATTCTTATCTGTCCACTTAAAATATTTGCATGACCTAGCACAGGATCTCATGACAAGAGTGTTGAGATTAAGCCCAAGCAAAGCCCTACTCAGGAGCTTAACTGAGATATGATATTTATTTTACCATGAAAGTATAAGCAAGAGAACTTCCAACTGCTCAGGGTAGCAACCTTCTAAATTTCAGGGTGATGTATTTTCCTTCCTTTAATTACAATAGCAATCTGCTCATATGCTCAAGTCACAGGCCTTACCATTGAGTTTACACTTAAGTCCAGCCCTTTATCACTATAAATACCCTGCCTCTTATGCTATTGCCTGTGGTATTTGTTAACTGGAAAACAAACAAACAAATAACAACAAAATTGAAACATTGTTTAACTTCCACATCTTCCTTCAAATCCTTCCCACTTTTCTGTTGCCTTCAATGTATTTTCTTTGTTCCATGTTTCTTCTTGTTGTTATCTCATTTGCTCTATAACTCTTTCCTGTCAGAGCTATGAATCTATCATCACACTGTGACAATTCTTGTCACATTCTCACTCATCCAGGGTCACAGTCACCTTTGTCTCTGATCATCATCCTTACCTATCTGATATTCTGCCTTCAGGTGACTTTCATGACATCTACTTTATAATTGTATTTTTATTGCTCTTCTTTGTTACCAAGAGTTCTTTGCAAAGAGTGTGTGATCTTAGATTCCTCCTTTCTTATTTATATTCTCTGCTCATAGTTTTAAACATCATATTTCCACTCAGGAATAAGTGCTGTTTTTTTACCACCAGGCAGTATTTCTTCCCTAAGGTGGTCTATTATGCTCTTTGTGAATTTCAGAATATATACTCATGAATATTTGTTTCTGCTTAGGTCACAAAATATCAAATATGACCTTCCTCTTTTTCTTCAGCACATTATCTTGTGCATCATTAAATCTCCTCAGTCAAAAACTCATGTACCTCTCCCAAGATTTATAATTTTATCTTGGTTCAAACTACCTTTATTCTTCACTTGTATTCTAACTACCATCCACTGATTTTCATGCCAACAACACTATCTGGTAGATTGTGGGTCAAAAATGAGGGGCTAGGGCCCCTGGACAGGCGGAAAGTGGGAAGTGGGAAGTGGGAAGTTTTGACTACACCCCCCCACACACACAGCAGCTGGGTGGCCATCTGGCTGTGAGAAGCCATGGGACCCTACTCTGGAGGTGGGGAAAGTACAATCTGAGGTTCCTGCAGACCTCCTAGAGTCGGGCTCAGACTCTTGGGCACCACAGACACTGCTAGGTGCCACAGAAGAGCAGGTTCTGGGGTCCCTGGCCACGAGGAGGCCAGAGACATCAGGTTCTCAGTCTTGGACACTGCAGATGCAGCTGGATACCAAAATATGGACACTTAATTCCTTCTTAAAAGGGGGAACAAAACACCCATAGAAGGAGTTGTAGAGACTAACTATGGAGCAGAGACTGAAGGACGGACAATCTATCCTGTTATAGCTGTCTCCAGAGGCTCTGACAGTACCTGACTAATACAGAAGTAGAGGCTCACAGGCATCCATTGGACTGAGTACAGGGTCCCCAATGAAGGAGCTAGAGAAAGGACCCAAGTAGCTGAAGGATTTGCAACCCCTTAGGACGAACAACAATATGAACTGACTAGTACCCTCAGAGCTCTCAGGGACTAAAACTTCAACCAAAGAATACACATGGGGGGGGGACAAAATATTTCTTAAAGCTTGTTTTCTTTATCCTCCTGTATTCACTGTGTTGGTTGCATTATCCCTGCCCCAGTTTTTCCCCTCACATATGTATCTTCCAAACTACTACCTTTTTGGTCTCAAAGTCTGTCTTCTGTGATTTTTCACCCTTAGGTCAACTAGTTTTGGCACTAGACTTCTTTAATAACCTGCTTCATTGCTCCAGCACAGCAGTCCTATGAGAAGAATCAGTCCATGGATTTAAGGTGTTTATTGTAGAAAGGTAGAGAGGGGGAGAGAATAGAGAAGCAGAGGCCGGCTATGGCCACATGGAAAGAAGGGGTAAAGGGGTTGGGAAAGAGGGGTAACAAGAGTAAGAGAGGCAGAAGCAAGAGAATAAGAGAATAAGAGAGGGGGGGCAAGCAGCTCCTTTTATAGTGGGCTGGGCCTACCTGGCTGTTGCTGGGTAACTGTGGGGGTAGAGTCCAGACAGAATACCAGAAACTTGGGGCATTGCCTATGTGACTGATGGCTATACATCTCTCTGCAGAAATGAGGGGTGCTGTGGGAGGTTGTAGCTGTGACAGGAACCAGGGGCCCAGGATGTTTGGCCGAACACCTGCCATCCTTAGGGTCACCAGGGTTCAAGGCCTGTGCTCATCTTGGGACCAGGCTGTCTGTACATATCTCACTACCCCATAGTAGATGAGCACTTTTGTAATATAATTCAAATCATGGCAATTCATTGTTGAAGACCTCCAAGGGTTTTTGCAAAATTCCTTACCTTGACTATAGCATTACACCTACAAGGTCTCTTTCTCTTTTTAATCTGTTTTTCCTAATATCCCACTTACTTGGATTGACTCCACAGAGATCTTGGTTCCTAAAATGCAAATTTGCTCCAGTCCTAATACCTGTCTACAGGATGGTCTGTTTAGGGACTGCTCTCCCCAGAGTACTGATGCATCTTACCTCCTGTTTAGAGATCTATATCTGTTACAACCAATTGTAAAATGCCTTCATGACTATTTTACCTTGCTATCTTGTTTTTTCTTTATGGCCCTTATGATATGTGATTACCACTAGACTATAATTTCATAAGTGTAGAACTGTGCCTATTTTAACTGGCACTCAGGATGGTGGTTGACACAAAATGAGCTTTGCAAGAATGGTTTTTGAATAAGTACTGGAACAAATGATGAAAGCAAAATTATTAACACAGCATTTGAGCAAATGAATTTAGCAATGCGGGAAAGTAGTTATTTCTCCAATTTCTCTGTTACAGGAGCAAGTAAGGCCTCTCTCTCCAGTCCAACATGGTGGCCTGCTCCTTCAATCTCAGAACTCTTTGGACTGAGCCTGGAGGATCATGAGCTCAAGAGTTGGCCAGGTTATTTAGTAAGATTCTGTCTCAAAACAACAAAAGAAAGTGCTCTGTCTTTTTGAACTTTTATCTAGGTCCAATTTCTTAACAATTATAATCAAATTCTTGATGGCATACAGTGTTATGGTAACACTGGATCACACCAGGTCATGAGAATAGGTTTAGCTCTTTTTTTTTTTTTTTTTTTTTTTTTTGTGAAATTATACTTTCAAAGGTATTACTTTAAACTTAGGCTTTAATGATCTGTGCACACTATTGAAAATATTTACAGCAAGAAAATTAAGGAATGACATAGCCTATTTTTAAGTTTGTATCAGAAAGACAGACTATTATTTTTCAAAGTTTTAAGACTCTTCAGTTTTGGATTATATGGATTATAGCTTGCCCAGGTAACACATAGGCATGGAGACAACATGGAAATATTATAGAAAAGAGATGCAGTGCGGTGGTATTGACAGTGATAACACCATTTGACTTGTATATTTTGACAGCTGAGCCTAGAAGAATTAAGGACTTAATGATAGAACCCTTGTGAAATATAAAATGAGCATTTGATTGAGGATTTCTTCTGCTATATTGGTTGTGATGACATTTACAAACATGAAAAAGAAGAAGTAAAACCAGTTCAAGGTATGGCCTGGAGACCATTAAATCCTTTCAAAATGCTGTAATGGAAGGACAATGGAAATTCTCTGATCATGAGAACAGATTTCCACCTTCAGCTTGGTTTATACTTTGAATGATCCCAAATTTCCCCACAATCATGTCAGAGAAGGCTTGAGTTTTTCATTCGTTATACAAAAACACTGTGGGCTATTTCTAAGTTTTCCCCAGATCTTTTATTCTCTGATTTCATCTACAATATTTCTGTTTGTATAGTCTAGTACTTACAAATTCTCATGGGAAATCATTGTCAGGGAAGTTGCAGCTAAGTATTTCTTTCCTTGTCTCTCAATTGAAATCACCATTTTACATTAACATAGTTTCTCTAGGAAATACCCCACCACATAACAGCTAAGGACGTTTAATTCATAGCTTTTCAAGAAGTATGAGCTCTTGTGTAAACTATTTGAATTCGTTTTCTCTAACGATATTTGTCTCTCTAACTGGAGAGGCACATCACAGGAGTATGTATGCATTCTTTTCCATATATCAATTATATGTATATTAGTGAATAATATGCACTTCTTGCTGTGGGTACTTTTCTAGTTAAGGATATTTTCTATTAGGCAAATTAATCCAAATGACTTTCCAGCCATGAAATGGTACATGAGGAAGTATTTATAAAGAAGGAGAGAAAAGGTAAACAAAGTAAGAAAGATTAATGCATCCACCTTTTGAGCAAAGTGCTGCCTGTATGAAAAAGAACCCAGTGCTGTTGTTTCTAATAATGCTTCCATTAATCAAAACCTTGAAGCAACTGCATAAAGAGGCAAAGGAGCTAATGCACATTAGCATATTGCTACACTCCCTCCTTTGCAGGCACACATGAATGTCAAGCTCAGAATCTGTTTCAGTACCATTCTTTCTGTTTTCAAATTTTATAGTCATGGAAGAAGAAACAACAGTACAGTTTCCAAAGAGTTTTCTTTAACCCACTGTCACTACTAAAAGAGACCCTAAAGAAGCAGTGTCTCTTCATTAGCACCACAGGTATGTTTACATACTCTACACTTCAATATTGAATATAAAAATCTATTGGAATCACAATGTTATATTGGCTCCCCAGTATTTGCTCAGTCTCACAGGGCTGGATGTCTCTGCTGGTCTCTGTATATGCTAGAATCCCAAAGAAATATGCTCCCATGCTAGAGAATGAAGGGAAGAGTTGTGCAAGCAGAGAAGGGCAAAAAAGGGAAAGAGCAAAAGCTTACTTCTTGTATAGCTTCATACAGACTTCAACAGAAGGTGAGTCCTGAGATTAAAGACCTATCTATCTTCTAGCTTAAGATTCACATCAAAGGCACATGTCTTCCAGCCTCAAGATCAGGGATCAAAGTTGTATGTCTACCTATCTCAAACATCCAGACTAGAAGTGGATTCATCCACTTCAAACCAAGCCCCCCCCCAAAAAAAAAAATCTCACAGGTGTGACCTCCATTTGTGGTGGCACAAGATTTTCAAATACTTATGAAGTAAAGGGGCCAGCTTCCTGCTTCCTTTGATTATAAAGTTTGTCATATTACTAATATGTAACCATCACAGAATGTAATTTGGGGAAGACAGCGACCACTTTCTCAGCATCCACAACTCTACTCACCAAGTTCTAAATGCAAACTGGATAGAATTGTATAACTTGAGCTATGCAAGCTTGATAGGATGCTGTTTTTATAGGATATAAAACTTCCATCAAGTTGGTCTGGAAGAATATTCAGTTAATTTGAGTTACGTTCGAACTAACAGTTGCCTGATAGTGAAGAGGAATATTCATTTTATTTCATATGATTTGTGAAGTTGTGTTCTGAAATGGCTTAGCTGGTCAGAATTTTAGTCCCAAATGCTAAGAAAATGTTTTAGACTTATTTAAAAGTGTAGCTTTGAAAAATACCACTTAGTTATTTCCAAGTTTTTTTTTTTTTTTAAAACCCAGAACAAACTTGCATTTGTTGAAAGTACAGGCTTCTAGAATTTTCTCTGGTCTTAATTATTATGAAGTGTTTACTTGGTCTAGAAAGAGTTGCCATTTAAATTTTTAATTTTTATTCTTTTTTATTATATGAATGCTTCAGCATGGATGGATGTGTGCAGTGTGTAAGTGAGCGCAGGTGCTTGCAGAAATAAAAGGTGTCAGATGTTGTGGGGAATATTTAAAAAGACCAGCAGGCTTCTCATGCTACTGTTGGCAACTCTCTGCCCCTGCAGTGGTCCTGTTGCCTCTGCCTCAAGACTAGCTTTAACAGCAACAGATCATCGTCTTCCCAGCTCCTGTTCACTTGTCTCATAGCCTCCTGTCATGTCTCAGCCATAAATCCCTGTGGTCAGCAGTCTCACATTCCAGTATCCCTCCAGTGGGGTGATCTCAACTCGGCAGACTCTCTGGCCCACGCCCCCTCCCCTCCCCCCACCCAGACATCTCTACCCGACTTGCTAATTTCCCTTGGCGGGTTGTTGTCATGCCAGGCTCATGCAACGACTGCCCACCTGTGGTTAGATATCACAATACCCAATAACCTGGTAAAATCAAAACTCTTGAAGCTTATAATCAACCAGTCAGATTTATATATCAAATTCTCAATTCACAAGATACTCATACGATAATTTCAGTCAATTGATAATGATAAAAGCTGCCCAGTTAGATTAGACAAGTTATCCCAATTATTCTATCCTTTATGATATTAAGTCTACCTATGTCTAATTAAAACCACACGGATTCGGAATCATCCTGCTCCTCACCTTCCATCTTGCTTTTCTCCCCCCTCTCTCCTGAGTTGTGCTCTCTCTCTCTCTCTTTCTCTCTCTC
>NW_022196911.1:37903340-37912876 GCF_008632895.1 Mastomys coucha | reverse complement strand
TCTCTCTCTCTCTCTCTCTCTCTCTCTCTCTCTCGCCAGCACGTGTACACACTCTCTCTCTCTGCAACTCTTAGAGCTGCCTCCCTTTTCCTTGTGTCATCACAGGCCTCCTGGTGCACTCATATTTTAATGTAATTGGACAGGGAAAAATCCTGCCACAGTCAGATTCCCTGGAACTGGAGATTTTTTTGAGTAGTTTTGGGCTACCAGGACATGGGACCTGGGAACTGAACCTGGGTTTTCTCTAATATCAGTACTCTCTTAACTGCTGAACTCTCTCTCCAGCCCCACTAGCTCCCTCTGAAAGTTTCTAGATGACTTTCTTAATGATAGAAAAATCTTAGAGTAGGTTATTTTGTTTGTTTTGTTTTGTTTTTGTCTTAAAGCTAGAGGGAGTCTGGCCAGCTCTTCTGAGGTGAAGACAAGGCTCATCTGCCCACAGGGCTTGTGGAAACCATAAGACCATACAAGAGCCTTTGCTGAGCTGGTTCAGCTGGGGTAGGTAGGAGGTTGGTTTATTTGTATGGCTTCATTAGATGGAACGAGATGGAAACAACCTCTTCTCAGAGAAGTCACTGAAAATTCTAAGATAAAATGGTCCTATGTGTCCCAGGGATACAGCTTATTTAGTCAACTGCTTGCCTAGTGGGCATGAAATATACATTGCATAGTGTGGATTCAATCTCTAAAGCACTGCATAAACTAGGCATGGTTTATAGTCCCAGAATTGAGGGGTAGAGACAGGAGGGTTAGGAGTTCAAGGTTATCTTGAACTAAATTGTGACTTCTAGGCAGTCCAGCATGCCATACAGTAGATAGTGTCACAAGAACAACAGAGATATGGTTCTATAATGTCTTATTGTAAAAAAATGGAGCAATGGTGTATTCCTCATGGGAAAGGAAAGTTTAATCAACTGAAGGAAAAGATCCTCCCTACCTTTCTTTTCCTCCCTTTATTTTTGTTTATTTTGCCAAATTGCCCTGACTAGCACTTCCAGTAGGGTATTGAATAAAAGTGATAAAACCAGACATCCTTCTCTTATTGCAGATCTTAAAGGGAACATTTTTGTTTCTTCCTGGTTTGATGAAATGTTGGCTGTGGGTTTGTCCATATATAGTCATTATCACACTATTGTATGAAACTTCTATAGCTAGATACTTCAGTGTCATTGTGAAGGAAAGCTAAATTCTATTAATGCTTTTTACTGTCTGTTTATATGACCACATGGCCCTGCCTTTCATTTTGTTACTCTCATGTAGTATATCTGTCAGTTAGTGTTCATCCAAAGTAGTGTCCTTGGGAGAAATCTCACGTGAACATGATATATCATATATGCTCTATGCTGTATGTTGCTGGATTTGGCTTGCTAATATCTTGTTGAAAATGGCTGGAAGGGGGCTGGAATGATGGCTCAGAAGTTAAGAGCATTTTGGCCTTTTGTAGAGGACCCAGGTTTGGTTCTCAGCACCCATATCAAGTAACTCAGAAACACCTATAACTCTAGCTCCATGGATTCTCATGTCTTCTTTTGGCCTCTGTGGACACCTGCACCTAGTGGTACATACACATAATTTTAAAATAAATGAAAATAATACTTAAAATGGTAACTATTCATACTCATGTGTATGTGGGTTCCCAATGAGCCCCAGTCTTATGTGTGTTTTTAATTTTCTTTGTTTACTGGATAGATTTTTCTCCTTCTATAATGTAGGTCCTTGGGTTGAACTGAGGTCTTTGGATTTTGTGGGAAATGTCTTCACCTTCCAGAACATCTTGCTGGCCACTTTCTGTACCTTTTTATCACAGTCTTCAGTTATTGTAGATTAATAGTTTATTAGTAGTAGAACTGCTTATACACTCACAAAAATACGATGCTTTCCTCCCCATGACAAGAAAGCATTTGGTGAATTATTTAATCTCATTTTTTTCCATTAACATTCCCACTTAATAATAAAACCTGATAATAATGGTGTTGGGCTTCTCTTGGCAATATAGTAACTTCTAGTCATTAAATATTGCATATCTAAGAAATGAGCTAAGTACTTCATATGCAATATTAATATTTTAATACATCTCTATCTATCATCTATCTATCTATCTATCTATCTATCTATCTATCTATCTATCCATCTATCCAGGAGTAGCTGGTCAACACAAAATGAACTGTATATTTCTGTTTCAATTTCTTTGGTTTTGGTATTTTTTGTCTTAGTTTTGAATGTTTGTTTTAATTTATTGTAATTTATTTGGGGGGTAGGTGGGAGAGAGAGTGTGAAGGAAGGAGAATATTTCAATGCTTTTGACTGGCCTAGGAAGCAGATATCATCAACTTCATTCTGCACATGGGAAATATGTTCATATCTTCTCTAAGTTACTGAGTGGAAGACATGGTTATTGAGCTTGGTGAACCTCATAGCCACAACTGTGATGTGTCATGCATTCCTTTATATCTTCTACTTACTGCTAAATGCTATCTTGGTCTAATCCTTATTATTCACTTTTGGCATTTATGGTCATTGCAAATTTGATTTCTTTATCAGTCTCAGTCTCCTGGTTCTAGGACTAAATTTGGAGTTCTAGTTAATTTTATACTATAAGCATGTTACCCACAAAGTTGCTTAATGTGGGACTTTGTCCAGGGTAGATTCCACATGTGACTATTGCCAGTTATTGTCAATGCATTTACACTGATTTTGGGAAAAGTTCCTCCACCATTTGTGAGTTGACTTAGAAGAGAAGGAAACATCTGGAAAATTTAAAACAAACAAGCAAAAAAACAAACAAACAAAAAACCCAAAAAACAAAGCTCATTGTTTCTTGGCATCTTCATATATTTTTGTGGAGTTTGAGAGATCTAGAGAGTACTCTGACAATCTGATCACATCTGCATCCCATTCCCAATATGCTACCTCAATTAAATATGGGGCTCCTTCTCCAGCATCTCCTATCACAGTTAATAGTGCCCTCTTGCCCTGGTTTCAGGATGAGAACACCATCACAACTTCTTTTTCTGTGTTCTACCATCCATGAAAATTTTGGATGCATTGTAATTCTTGAAATATTATCTAAATATCCTTTGTGGTCAGTTTAGCCTTACCCACCCATATACATATTTTCTGTGTCTTTTTCTTTAAAACTTTACCATCACTGATGTTTCTAATATGCTAAATTGATCCCCTGCTTATCTGCTTAAAGTACTGTAGTACTGTTTAAAACACTGCTTCAGGGGACAAAAGGATATACACAACACAAAAACAACAACTCTAGATAGGAGCCCACACCACATCAGAATTTTTGGTTGGGCACACAGAAGAAAGCTTATCTCCGTTTTCAGCTGACTGTGTCTTTGTCTTGGATGAGTTAGGGCTTGGGAGGAGCCAATGAATCAGTTCCAGTATCTTATGGAAGCCGGGTCTGATTGCTGATCATGGTTGTTATAGGATATCAAATATTGTTCTGTATACCTTAGTGTTCTATTTTTTGTAAGGTGGCTGAATCCAAAAGCAAACATCCTCAGAGTGTAAAATCCAAGGGCATAGCATTTTTATTGTCTAGAGACTAGAATCAAAATGTACAACTAGGGGTCCAGGGGAGACAGCATGTGATAGAAAAAAATCTGAAATGATGGTGTTTCAAAAGTGCATGTATTGGGGAGATACTCTTTTTAGTTACGTTTTGGAAGAATGACCTAACATGTGGTTTGTCCAGCTTGTTGGGACTGGATACCTGTAAATATTTCTAAAGCATTCCATTTGTCTACCTTGATTCCCTGCTCACCATGGATCCCTTCAGGATATTATGGAGCTCAAAAACTATGTGCTGAAAGAAGATGCATCATGCTTCCTCAGCAATCAATAGATGTTTGTTTGAGAAATTCCTGGGGCTAGACAGAGGGCTTTGAAGGTCGCACTATGACGGAGTAGTGCAATTTGGACCATTATTAACAGAACACCTCTTTAGAGTCTATTGTTTTAGCATCTCATAGCTCCTTGAGATCTATTTTACTCCCTCTTCTTACTCAGATCAACATTCTTTGCTCAAAGCCCAGAAACTAAATTGGTCATATAAGAACTTGCCAAGGGAAGAAGATTCTAAAATTGCTGCCAGCAGCTCCACTGGGGATTAAAAAGAAGAAATTATGTGGGTTTTCCTCCCTCAGACAGGGTTGCAGGGAATAGAGAGCTTTTCAGTCTTCCTGTAAACATTGCTATGGTAACTGACAGGTAATTAGCTGTTTATCACACACTCTAGAGCATACTCGGGTTTCAGGCTAGAGTCCTCTTGCTGTAAGAGCCTGTTAGAATAAAGAAAGAAAATCAATTTTCAGACTGGCTTTAAAATTACATTTTTTTTTAGAGTGTCTTCCTACTGTGACTCTTTGGGGAAAACAAAATATTTATGATACAAACAAGCATAACTAAAATGATTATATTCTCTAGTCTGCTTCTACTCCTCCACCAAGAATAAAGTTTTGGTTGAAGGATTTGCCTTAAAGTTGGAACTGAGCAGCTGGGAGAAGGGGCTGTGAATCGGAAGGACAGAATAACAAGTTTAGTACTAGGATGAGCTTACCTGCTGAGGAGGTAGATAAAAGAAAGCTCCCTTTTAGCTAGAAGGTACCAGGACTAACTATTTTTTCCCCATTCTGTGGCATGTCATCAAAGGAATAGACTATGCATGTCCTGAGAGATAAATGGCTTATTTTGGTCCCAATATGCATTGTTTTGTGAGATGACTATTAAAGGCATCATGTGCTGTATTTTCTCAACATATTTGTATATAAAAACTCTCTACCCATATATTCTATCCTATTTATGCAAACTCAAAAAAAGCAGCTAGAGGAAAATCAACCTTATAGTAAACTTTGTAATAGAGACAAAGGAGATCCTAATTAACATTTTTAGGGAGGCATGAACTCAGACCTCAGTGCACACTCTGTAATGATGCCATTTACATTGCTTGTTGCAACTTTGGAAAAAAAGAACTTTGAAAGAAATTACTCATGTGTTTGTTTTGCATGGCTTAAAGGAACATGGCAGCAGGTATATCTATTGCATAGAGAGAGAGAATCAAGGCAAGTCTATTATTTATGCAGTGATAACATGCATCATACATCATACATCAATTTTAGAAATGGTGGTAATGTCTCTCTCAGCAAGGAGCTTGTAGTCCTTGATTACGGCTCCCAAGGAAATCAAGTCTCATATATTAGCAACAACTGAGGCAAAGTAAAGTTCTCAGAAGGAAAGAAAAAACTATGTTCTTGAAAGAATCATGACTGGAAATATGAATGAATCACACGTCTCTCAAACACCTTACCATTAACAGAAAGTAGTAATGAAATATGGCTTTGGGCTTCTAAGGGTGATAACAGAACTACTGTGATGGTTGAAAAAAGAAACAAGGGCCCTGACCATCCTAGCCCTTACATCTGATGATATGCGATGCATATTTGGGCTTTCTACACTCAAACACCAATGGGACAGAAAATAATGAGCACTTTCAAAAACTTTGGTGGCTTATAACTGAATAGGAAGAAACAAACACACAAATACAGTCACACATGCATGCCCTTGGATGTGGACATTAGAGTCTGACTTAATTAGAACTTCATATGACTCTTCCTAGGAAAAACATATGTCTCATATATATATATATATATATATATATATATATACATATATATATATGTATATATATATATACTGTTCATAGTTAGCCACTGCTTGATTCCTGGACTGTAGCCTACAAGTGATTTCAATAAATCCCAAATATATATTCATTCCATAAGCTCTCTAACTCTAGAGAGCCATGACTAATATAGAAGTATCATATATATATATATATAATTATCATATAATTATCATATATATAATTACCTCCAGTTCTCTTAATTCCAGGAAGTCCCATTTTATTATATGGTCATTCTCTCAGGGAAATTTCACTATTCTCTAACTTATTCACTGTGATGACTACTTTTTATTGTCAACCTGACTATATCTGGAAAGAATTACAGTCCAAAAATGGAGAGGGCACACCTGTGAGAGATTTTCTGCTTGTTTTGAAGTCGGTGAATCCACTGATCCTAGTCTGGACATTTGAGGTAGGTAGACATACATCTTTGATCCCGATCTTGAGGTGGAAAGCTATGGGTCTTTGATGTGGATTAAGCTGGGCCACATCTCCTCCTGGAAGTCTATATGAAGCTATCGAAGACGGAAGCTATTGCGGTTTTCCTACTTGCCTTGCCCTTTTGGGATCTTGATATTTGTGATTCTAGCATATACAGAAAACCAGCAGAGACATCCAGCCCTGTGGAGCTGAGCAAATATTGGATTCTTAGATTTTTCTGTTCATAGTTAGCCACTGCTCGATTCCTGGACTGCAACCTACAAGTATTTTCAATAAATCCCAAATATATATTCATTCCATAAGTTCTCTAACTCTAGAGAACCATGACTAATATAGAAATATCATTTTATCTTTCTTATAATTATTACTTTATGAGAGTTATTAAAATTATTCTTCCAGATGAACCATCTTAGAAATTCATTCATTTATTTTAATTGCAAATAAATTCTAGGTTTGAGCCTATGTTTTGCTGATCTCAAATCTTGGGCCCATGATTTCAACTCAGTTACTTTATACCATGGGTAAAATTATTTTATGTTTACTTAGTATATATGTTATATAATATATGTATATATGCATTTGTTATAAAATATATGTATATATATGTGTGTAATATGTATGTGTTATATGTATAACATATACATATACATATTTAAGGTCAAGTGTGGTGGCAGTGCTCCCTCCAAGAGCTATAGACAATCCCACAAAGTTTTAGTGCCAAGCAAGGAAAAACTCTTTGAGTTGTTTGTCAGGGGAGTCAAAAAGACTCCCAATAGCTATTATCATTGCCAGAAAGTGAAAGTCAGACCTTATTGTTAAAGATATCATAGACTTTGGATAGAGGATTTGGAAGGAATGAATTTGAAGAGTATTGAAAATATGTGATTAATATGATAAATGAATCATGGGTTAGAAGTTAACTTAATAAGATACTCTAATAAACCATAAAATTTAAATCTTAACAAACATTGTTAATCTATGTAAATTGAGGAACAAATTTTTGTATTCTTTAGTTGATTTACTGAAATTCATTTTTCATTTATTAGGTTTTTTTGACAGGTATATGATGCATTTTATTTACTTTCTCCTCTGCATTCTCTCTTCTATTCTATTCTTCTTAACTTTCAAAGTACCTTTCTCACATTAATTTAATATCTTGCTCTGTTTTGTGACACACTGAGTTCATCTAGCGTTTCTGTGAGGCCACTGGGCTCATCAGTGCATACACAACTGAGGACCATGACTGTCCCTTTCCAAGAATCCATCAACAGTCAATAACTCATAATCAGATACATACGTCACATATATACACACATACACACATGTATACATACATACACAAGAATCACTTATATAAGAGAATAGGGTGAAAAGATAATGATCAGGTTTGTGATTTACCAAAAGTAAGAAAAAGTCTCAAAAGACAAAATTCTATTTTGAAAAGCTAGTACCTTAAGATAATAAATCCCTGACTCGGGGATGAAGAGCTAGCTCAGCACTAAGAGTTTTTGCTACTCTTGGAGAGAACCTAGGTTCAGTTCCCAGCACTCACATGGTAGCTTATAACTATCTATAACTCCAATTCCAGGGAAACTAATGCCTTCTTCTGGCCTCTTTGGGTACCAGACATGCATGTTGTATGTACACATTAATGTAAGTACTCACGTACATTTACGAGAAAAATAAGCAAAAATTAAAAAACAAAAACAAAAACAAAACCTGACTGTGCTACAAAGTAATTCAAGGCTGGTGTGTGCTATGTGGTGAGAGTCTATCTCGAGAAGGAGGATAGGAAAGGGGAGGGGGAGGAGGAGAAGAGAAAGGATGTGAAGAAAAGGGAATAGGCAGGGAGGACAGAGGAGAGGAGGTAAGGGAAGGAGAGCAGATACTGTGTGCAAAATAAGGTGTGAGGCTTACAAATATAATTTCCTTGTGCTGTCCTCCCAAATGTTTTCTATTTTATTACGTAATTAAATTGTTGTGAAAATATACAATAATGTTTACTAAAAGTTTCCTATAAGCTCTAAATGCACAATGCTTTGTTGGGTATTTCATTCTTTCAGTAGCTCTGTAAGCTAATTATAATCATTCTTTCCTTTTTACAGATGAGGAAGCAGAAGCCCCGAGAGTTTTCACTAGTCCGCAGCAGAGCCATACTTTACTTCCAGGCATTCTTTCTCCACAGCCCGCATAAGGAACTCCTGTAACTGACTGCTCATTGGAATGGACAAATTAACCAAAACAAAGAGTTCCAGAAAATAAAGTTTTGAGATATGAGATAAAGAAATGGAGAAGAAGAATGTGGTTACAAGGTAGCTAAGACCTGAACGAAGATCCTGGATAGCTGACTGGAAATGACTCCTGATCCAAAAGAGGTGAAAGAAAGCTTGGTTCTGTGGGGGCACCTTAAATGTAATATATCATAGTAAATTAGCCATCAGCTCTAACATAAATGAGTAGCTTCATATCCTCATATTCTCAGCCACAAAAATCATATTTCATGGTTTGTTTCACTCAAAGTATCTCATTACAAATTCCAAGGTAAATGACTCTAATGGGTATGCTTTTGCCTCTTAATTAGCAACCATATGTAACAAGTTGTGTTGTAGGTAATCTCATGCAGCTAGGGTAACAGCTATTCAATACTATAATGTTTAGAAATTAACAGAAACAAGCATTAAATAGGTGGAGGAAACTAACCTGGGTATTTTATAGAAGTCCATTACACATCAGAAATAGAAATAAAAGTGTGATTAGTTCTACTCAGTACACAACAGCTACAACAATTTGAGTCAAGCTATAAGAGCAAATACCTGTCTATAATGTATTCAAATCTTTTCAGCCATAATAATGGATTTAGTTCATCTGAGAAGAGCCTTGGACAGTTTTAGTAAAACTCATCATTTGGAATAGCTGCAAAGCAAACACCCTGCTTAAACCTACATGCCCAACCTTTCAAGCATCCATCCACTAATCCATCCCTTTCCCTTTTCCTATTTTATTCAGTTCCCTAGTGACGTAGTGACTATTTTCTGAGCACCCAGAGTTACTAGGTAGATCTAATGAGAAGGAAACACATTGGGCTTAAACAAAATAATTGGAAAGAATGATTGACATTTTCATGAACGTGAAGGGGATATTTAAAACTGTGGTTTTGCTTTGTATGACTAAGGTGATTATCGTTTGTGGAGATAACAGCACTTTCTACATTAATGCTCCAAATCTCTTCCATTCAGATAGTTTTATTATACCAAGTGTGATGGTTTGAATAAAAATGGCTTCTAAAAGGCACATATATTTGATGCTTCGTCCTGGGTGAATTGCTTGGAAAAAAATAGGAGGTATGGCTTTTTGTTTGAGTAGTGTGGCCTTATTGAAGGGGTTGAGTAACTGGGAGGGGGTT
>NW_022196911.1:37901801-37903005 GCF_008632895.1 Mastomys coucha | reverse complement strand
TTTTAGTTTCAGGTAGGGGTTGGTTCTTAGGAATATTTGGAACACAAGATGAGAAATGTTACCTTGAACATCAGCCAGTTACCATGACCTTGAACAGCTATATGCTTATTCAAGGTTATGCAACAAGTTGGCAGGAGAGCCACAGTGCAAGCCCTGGTACCCTGAACTCAGCTCAGTGTTCCTTTTGCTACAACTTAATACCATCACCCAAAGACGGTTAATGTCCTGATGGAAATTGTGACAGGGAACTCTTATTTGCTTGAATGTGTAAGAAGCAGGAAAGAGACCAGGTAAAGCTGTGATTCCATGGTAACTATAGTGACCAGTACATCACTTATAACTTTCCCCTCTCCGGTGGAGTGGATGGATGGATTGCCTAAAGAAAGACACTCTATATAAGACTCTCACATAAAGAATGCCTCTGTCCAAAAGGATTTGCACCATGTCACACTTACTCTCCTTTATTGATACTCATGTCAAAGCTGACAGCATCATTCATACCACCTGAATGTAGCATTAGTCGACATAATGCATATAAATCCAGTTCTGAACCTATGTCTCTGCCTCTCATCTTCCCCAATAAAGGTGTACAGGGGATTTATGTAGAGAAGATGAATGGAAGAAAAAATATGATAAGTAATACTTGCAGTTTTACCCACTCATCCCCAAATGTCTTAGTTACTTGGAGAGCATGTGTATTAGTTCCAATACTTAAGATTCTTCCCTGAGAGCAAAGCTCACATGGTATGGAATGGAGGAGAGATGATGATGTTGGACACTGATTCCATGTCAGACAGGGAAGCTTTCATAAAAACTGCTCATTTTTATCTTCCAAGTAGTCGAATATGCCAACCTGCAGCTTGCATGGCACAAGACTGGTGTCATGAAACAGAAAGGCATTTTTTACCACCAGCTTTCACTTGTCCTTGGGTTTGGTTTTCAAAGCATATCCAAATGCCAAGTCTCTGAATTCAGTCACTTTACAGATGAATAATGGTCTTGGTAATAGGGACTCTTGTGTTGACATCCCAGAAGACCCACAGAAAAGAAGAGAGAGTCAGATGGCTCTCCTGCCAACTTGTTGCATAACCCTGAATAAGCATATAGGTGTTCAAGGTCATGGTAACTGGCTGATATTCAAGGTAACATTTCTCATCTTGTGTTCCAAATATTCCTAAGAACCAACCCCTACCTGAAACTAAAA
>NW_022196911.1:37895377-37901241 GCF_008632895.1 Mastomys coucha | reverse complement strand
AACCCCCTCCCAGTTACTCAACCCCTTCAATAAGGCCACACTACTCAAACAAAAAGCCATACCTCCTAATTTTTTCTAAGCTGGTGCATTCTTACCACTACATTGGAACATATTACCAGCAGAATTCTCAGATGATCACATTTTCTTGATTACTTTGGTTTTGATAGAACTAGAAAGGTCATGGAGAGATCTTTTATCCTTTTGTGCAGCTCGTGATAAATCAAGGACCACACATGGCCATATTTCTATTATAGGGCATCATTAAGAGAAGAACGTATACTTTGAAAAAGTTACTTGTTTGGGTTATGTCCAATGGAGGGGTTGTAGAGTGTACTCAGGTTTCTGTGATGGAGAGGCCCTAGGGCACAGTACTATCTAACTCTTCTCTTCCTATGAGCGTCATTCTCTGTGCATCTCTTTATGCTACTTCAATTGGGCTTCAATAACTTCCAATGAAATAAGTCATGGAAAACAAACCTATCGAAGAGGGCCCAGGTCCCAGGATCTACTTTTCCCTCCTGGTATCTAGTATAGTACTATTTCTTATAAAGCACAATTCACAGAAAAAAAAATAGTGTTTGAGAAATGACCCAGATGTCGGTGCAGAGGCAGACATATTTGCCTGGCTAAGGAAGAAGAAAAACCCAGAGTCAAATTTATGGTTCAGGTATGAATGAGTACAATGAAGAAGCAATTAAGAAATGAGTCTGAGTATATACCTTTCCTAATTTTCAACAGTAGTTATTCCTAAAGGTTATATTCAGTTGCCACCCACTACTAATACTAAGGCAATGATCCTTGTCAAGAAATTTACAGCTCCATTACTTAAGCATGGCAACTAAAATGGGCATTATTTTACCTATCTTTATCACAGTTTTTTTTTTCATATAAACCAGAGACTTCTGACCTGCTTAGAATATGTTAATTTACAGAATGTAGTCATTTCTCTTATCAGCCCCTCCAGGCAGTTGGCAAGAAGTATTTTCAGCTACAGACCTTGCAATCAGCCACTCAGACCTGCTGGCTTCCTGTGCCCTGACAGATAGAGCTAATTAGCACTCAGAAGCTTTTATGTATTATCTCTGACTCCAGAACATTCCCACAAATGAGGGGCAGGTTTGCCTTAGTCCCTAAGGACAAGAAGAAAACCTGAGAGATTTGGAGGTTAAATAACTTTCTAAAAGTTGGTATATCTATCTCAATTCTACTTTTTCTTTGGTGATCAGCTCCATACACTCTTTTCTGTGCAGCCTTGGGGTATCACACACACACACACACACACACACACACACACGCAGTAGATGGTTGCATCATTTTCTGAGCAAGTCTTAATCGTATATACTACAAATATTGATGGCATAGATCATATCCTTGGTCCACAAATCATCCACCCTCCCATCAATCCATCCATCCATTCATTAATCCATCCATCCATCATCCATCCATTCATCCATCCATCCATCATCCATTCATCCATAGCACTTAGTGAATGTCTATTTTATGTTAATCAGAGATGGCAATTTTCAGAAATATACAGAAAAAAAACATTACTATACACTAATTTAAAGAAATAGGTGATAGTTAAGAAACTAGTTTTGAAGTATTATGGTTCATGAAGTGGGTTTTGGAGCTAATAGAACAAAGTTACAGTGCATAATGAGGTCAGGACTAAGCATTAATAATTGAAGGGGGATCTTTGAGGGAAAGAGTGACATGTAAGTTAGGTTGAGCGTTAACCAAGTAGACATTACCATAATCACCACCATTCCTGTAAGAAGGGGAGGATCTTCAATGCTGTATGGATCTTTAGAGGAGAATGCACAATGACTCTTGATGAATGCTTCTCTAGAACTTAAGAATCACAATATAACTCTGCCAGCAGCAGATTCAAAAACAATGCTTAGTTTTGCTTTTAATACTGAAAAACAGAAATAAGAGTGTACAGAAAGCACTTGATTGTTCAAATATTAGTTTTCTAGAGCAAACGTGTGTGTGCTCTGAAAGTGCCTACAAGTTAAGATTTGAGAACATCTGCATATATATTCCTTAGAGTGACAAAGGACTGTAGAATAACTGTAGATGTAGACTCCAGAATGCTTATTTTCAGGATCATTCTGTAAGGCTTCCAGACTGTTCTGTCAATATTACTTGTCCATAATTTACGTGTGGTGGATCAACCTATCTTCAGAATTCAATAACTAAGAATCACATAACAAAATAAAACAAACTTTTATTTTTATTTATTTTTAAATGCCAACTTTTTGGAGTATCTTTAAATACATTATTCAGGTTTTAGAGGGTTCAAAATATTAGGGACATTTTCTTTTTAAAGAGAAAACCTGCAAGACTATGCAGACCATTGGGTTGAAGCAATAAACTTCTAGTAGTTAGAGAAGATCACTGATATCAATGAAGTGACCAAACAAAAATAACTTTATAACTATAGCTTTGGTTACCAAAACAACTATAAGGAGGACTCCTAGCAAATTGTAAGAGCTCATCTACAGGTGCACCCAAAGAGATAAATTTCCATGAACACAGGCACTGGCATCCTGTAAGGTGCGGGCTTCAAGATAATAAAGAGGCAGAGGATAAAAGCCAGAGATAGAACATTTGAAGCACTTGAGCAAGTACAACCTCTCACTATCGTCACTATGAATAGCCTTAGAGCTAGAATTTGTACCACTGGCAGTTCTCAGGAGTTTGTACTCTCCCGCTCCTCTCTCCGTCTCTCTCAGTGTGTGTGTGTGTGTGTGTGTGTGTGTGTGTGTGTGTGTGTGTGTGTACCTTCCTTCTCCACTCTGTTCTTGCTTTTGTACACTAGTACTACTGGTTACTACTAGTTCCCATGTTCTCAAGACCATAAACAGCCCTTGTAGGGCTATTCTGTCAGTCTGTAGTTCAATCTAGCACACTCCAATTACAAGTGTATATGTTCTATTGATTCTGTGGTTCTGTTTTAATACAGCCAGCCTCCAAGTGACAAGGACCAAAATAATCCCCTAAATATCCACAGATTGGGTCAACAAAATGTATTATATTGTATGTTTCCTTTCCTTTGGTATATGTAACTTAAAAATAATTAAAGGATTCCCATTTTCTATCAAAGTATGAGTGACTCTTAAGGATGTTGTTCTTAGTGAAAGAGATTTACCCTGGTAATACTGAATAGATTCATGTTACATGTACCTTTGCAATACCCCAGAGACAAAAGACACACACACACACACACACACACATAGACACACACACACAGACACACACACAGGTTGCTCTTTTTATCTTGCCTTTTGACACAATTGCTTGGTGCTACTATCTCCCACCTGGAAAAGTGTGCCCTTATAAATATTCTTATCTCTGCATCTCCCACCTATCCTAGGTTTCGTTGTTCAGTTGAATCTAGTCCCTGGTAAACATCCCTGACCACTGGCCTGTAGGAGCAGCCTGTGGGACCACTCCCTTTTGAGATTGAGATCTCACATGGCTGCTCAACTTTTCTTCATCAGAAGCGTGGTCAACACAGTATTCTCATCCCTTGCATCTGTCTCCTTTTCTCCAGGGATCCAGATGTCCTGGCTATTCCTTCCGCCCAGCAATTGATCCATGGCTTCTTTACTGACAGATCAAGAACTAACTGGGGAACAGGACAGCATCAGAACCACCCCTACAGGTCCACCTATATAAAGGACTGGTAACAATGAAATTCACAGAAATGGAAAGTAGAAATGCAGTTTCCAAGGTCAGAAGAAAAGAAATCTGTAGTCAAGCTCTATAGAGTTTCAGACAAGAAAGTTTTGGAGGTCTGTTTTATACAGCGTTCAGGATACTTACTGCTTCTGGACCTTACACATAAACAGAGTTAAAACCCTAAAGCCAATAATATATACTGTTGATCAAAATAAGTACCTCTGTTGCATGGAGATTTGGTTTTTTTCCATGATGGTGAGATACAGTGGGACTAACTGACCATATAGAGTATGTCAGACGAAAGGAACACAGAACAGTATCAACTTGGATACCATCCTGGGTTAGAGGGGCAGTAAGGAAGCCAGCTTACCTGCCTTTGCTTATAGCATTAAGGGCTGCACAACAGTATCCATTTTACCTAGGTAGAATTCTGCACTAAGAATCTTATTCTAAGGTCCATCACTTGCTTTATGGAATCTTTTCCTAGTCATGTGCCAGTTGTTGAAAATAAGGTGAAAGCAAGGTTGGATGGGACCTTGATGCCTATGGGGTAGAGAAGCCACAGCAGTCAAGGCAATGGCAGGGATTGTAGTTTGCTAAGGAGGGACTTAATAGAAGGGACTAAGTTCACCTGCAAGGTCAGAAAGATTACCGTGAAGACAGAAGACCTTTTAGCCAAGAGGGCAAGAGGTGAATGATTCTGGAATGAGTAAAAGGGATCATATTCTGGGCATTAGGAAAATAATTCTACAAGCTAAAAGTAAGATGGTCCATTGTGTATGAGACATGGAAGCAAGATAGAATGCTGGAAAAGGCTGTTCAAAACATAGGGTGAGAGAGAATATGTAGGGAGATATCGTAAGATCATAGAAGCTATTTTATGGAATTTTTATTTTAAAGTGAAGATTTTGATATGCTCAACTGTAACCTCTGTTCTTTAACTTTCAGTCAGAATTGATCTATATCAATTCATAGTCTGAGGCTCACTCTAGATTCTCATCAGTGGCTCATGCATATTGCTTTTTGATTAATCATTTAGTTAATTTAAAATAGAATAGCACTCTTGAGTCACCACCCATTGTAAAACCTATGATTCAATAACAACCTTCATTTGTTTATTGTTTTTCTTCGCAAATACACCCTATATCCCTGTATTATTTTTCAGTTTAACCATCATATTAATTCTTAATTTATTACTTTTTCCTTTGGTTTATTGTTTATATTTTATTCTCCTGTCTCAGTCTCTCAAATAATGGATGCTAACATAGTAGGTACATTCTACATTCTTCAACAGTAAATTTTGTTTGTACTCTCGCTGCTTTGGGGGAAGTCTGGAGGGAAATAGCTCTGTAGGAGAGCAAAAGTATTTAAATTCTACCAGAAGAATGGTTCTCAAATTTTGATCATTCCCTCATAAAAGGCCAGTTAGCCTGTGTTCCCCAAAGCAGAACACCACAAGCATTTGGCTCAGTGCCTGGTGGCTGGGAAATATGCTCTCCAAGGAGACTCTGCCGTCATCCAGGGAAGCATACGTGGGTCTCACTGTGACATGAGATCACTCATGTTCACTGAGGTATGCAGTTCCAAGGACTCGCTTCAAGTTGGAGGAATCCTACATTTCTTCAAATGGCTATTCAATCCCATTTTCCTCCAACAGAAAGCTCTAAATTGGGAGCACACAGAGAAATAAGAGGTTTAAACAGTATTCACCTTTACTTCTCTGCAATCCATGTATGACTCTTCTTAGAACACTTGTCACAGGTTCAGAAATAACCAAGATGGAGCTGATATAGGCAACACTACTACAGGAAAATATAATGGAAATGGTGAGTAGAGAAGCATATAAGACCAAGGAAGTAGTAGAAAGAAACATGAGAGGAGAATTTAATGTAGCTTAAGGCAGTACAAATGCAAGAAGACACAAGGGAGGTAGGGCTGGGAGTGAGAGGGCAGTGACCAAAGGTAGGAATTTGCTCCTTGCTTGCCAGTTCCCAGGGAGACTGCTGAGGGCTTCCAAGCTGCAGGCCCATCTGTCTTCTTCAATTCTAGGGCAAACCTCATTAGGATGAGGCGGCACCCTGTGTCTCCATCCTGCCCTCTGGGACCTCAGATCCCCATCTGGCAAGCTAGAGGAACAAGTGTGTTTGCTCTGCCACAGGGCTTATATTCTCTGGCTG
>NW_022196911.1:37851909-37895367 GCF_008632895.1 Mastomys coucha | reverse complement strand
TGGGTTTTCTTTATCTACTATTTGTTAACTTTTATTTGGTATTCCATGCTATATTCTTCTTGCCTAAGGAGCCACACAAAACTCATTTCAGTGTGCTTGCTGAAAAAGCTAATAACTTCATTCTGGTGTAATTAAACTCTGAAAGGCAAATTCCTTTTCTTCATCATTTAACCTGGCAGGAGGTCAAAGATATCCACCAGGCTTGAAATCATTCTTTGGATACAGGATTGCCACTATGGGGCAGGGTTGTTCTGAAGGCTAATGGGACATTGCTTGACAAGGAATTTTAATTTTTTTCCCCTGGGAAGAAAGACAGGACGTCGAAGGAGTATTACCAATCCAGAAATTATCTTTCCAGAGGAGAAAACATGCTATACAGAGACCCAAAGTCAATACAGTTCCTCATGGTGTGGTGATCCCAACCATAAAATTATTTTAATTGCTACCTCATAACTATACTTTTGCTACTGTCATAAATCATAATGCAAATATCTGCTATTCAGGATATATTATCTGCAACCCCCAAAGGGATTGAAAAACACTGTCCTAAGTGAGGTCCGAGAATAATAACCAAAGTATATTCAAGAAGTATACATGAGCACAAGCAGAGTTTACCCCAGAATACATAAAAGATCTCAAGTGATATTTTCACTGCTGAAGCATGGGATCTGTTCTAATTTAAATATCTGAGGATATAATTTTTCTTCTACTTCAGTCATTCATTTATTCAATAAGTATGTATTGAGTGGTTACCCAGTGCAAAGCTCTGATAGGTACTGGGGATATCACCTAAAACACTATGCCCTCACAAGAGTTTGTACTTTACAATGATTGAGATTGTGTTCTGAGAGTAGACACCACCAAATGCTCTTTTAGTGTTAAGATTTGGCACTTCTCTTTAGGATAGATGCAGAACTTGGTTCATTCTTGCCTTTCATTCAGTTGAGAATGGACCATGGAAAGGGAGGAAGACAGAAGAAGGCAGGATGCCTACTTCCACCAGCAGCTCCTTTTTGTTCTTTGTGGCCCTTCTGAGTCTTCATTTTCCTCATCTATAAAACCTCACCTGCCAGATTTACTTACCAATTTCTGTGTCACTTCTGTGTCACCTAGCTGGATCAATATGGGCAGTGTTCTGAAGTGTACTGATGCCAGACTGGGTGTTTGCCTCACCGATTGGGTGTCCAGGGTACTACTGGCAAGCTTCTGGAGAGAGACAGAACACAGTCTGCCTCTGTGGGACTCAATGGGGAGTCCTCGGTTCATGTTTTCTTGGGTGGGAAACAGCTTGATCTGGGATGATTGTTGTCATTCCCAGTCTCCTATGTACCCAGGTACCACTGCAGTACCACTGGGAGTTAGGAACGGGGTGGGGCTGGGGGTCCCTGTTCTACTTGCCAGTCATGAAAGGAATGGCTGAACCCAGGATGGGGGCAGGAACTGGTTTGGGTCCCAGTGAGTGCCAGAGTGCTTAGGGCCTGGGAGAGAGAAAGCCTTCTCTGGGAGACTTAGGCCCTGCTCTTTATGACAAAGCCCCTTCTACCCCTTTTACCCCTCCATCCCTCTTCCCCTCCACCCCTCCACTCCTCCATCCCTCCACTCCATACTGCTATCCTTGATGAACAGACTGTCTGTATTTGTTCAAACTGTTTTACTTGATGGGGGGAGGGAATGACTAGGAAAAGCTCATTGGCTCAACACTCAGGGCCTATCTAGATATCTCATTAGTATGGAGAACTCCAGGTTTTTATGCTAAGTGACTAATTGCCATGGTCCTCTCAGTGAGATGTCCTGGGTATGTGTTCCAGAGCAAGTAGTGCTTGGCAGGGAGCTGTCTCTACTCCCTCCATTCTGGTTACTGAGATATCCCCCAGGGTCTGAGCCTGCTCAACGTTACTGGTTCTTCTGTCTGGTGGCACAGTCCATTTGCCCTTTTTCCCTTCCCTTGATTTTCTGGCCACATATTTCTACTCTGCTGTCACATGCTTGAATGGCCTGGGGTGTTTCTTGGAGTCTGAGACTTACTTTTCTCATCCATAACTTGGCTGTTACGGGAGTTTACTCACACAATTGCAATGGTTTCATAAAGATAGCAATATGAAGTCCTACTCTGCTAGGCATAGAGTTGATGTATAAAATTAATTATTGTTTATGCTTATTTGCTATTTTTCCTGCTTTTGTCTGCTTTTTCTATTCTCACTTGAAAGCAACAGTGGGACTAGGCCCAAAGAAACTGTGAGTTGAACAGAAAATAGTTCTATTTTCTGGCTCAAAAACTATTTTTTTATTTTGATTCAAGGTCTCCATCCTCTTATCATTAAGGACCAACCATCCTCACAGATAATGTGCAGGGCTACCAGTCTGCAGGCCTGGGCCTGTGTTCTTTCTATTACATAAAGAAAATTTTCTCTGTCTTTCATAATTCAACTTTCTCAATAGTAAAGTTTGAATGTAGAACATGTCTGTGTCTGGCTTTGTTTTAGCTAATATTATCCCTTTGAAAAGGTGAAAGAAATACCTTTTATCTGTTTCTACTCCCACAATTATCCATTTCTCAGTTGTTAAGAGAGCCTCTTCTTGCTTCTAATAATCTCTTGGGGCTTGTAACACCTCAGAGAATTGGCTCCTTCTAACATTGTTATTCAAATCACTTCTACCCTTGTATAATGGCTACATACTTTTTTTAAAGTATAGGAATGAAATAAAAGAGCATAAAATTCCCTTGTTTGCCATGAATGATGTGTTGTGACAGTAAATATAACTGCCTTGGGTGCATTCCAAGTGCCAAGTCTATTTGAGAAAATACCTGTAGTGAATTTTTATTATTGTTCAATATGAGCTCATGTCTCTCCTGGATAAAGGAAGCCAGGATGCAAGAAGTGACATTTTTGCTGCCAGTTATACCAGGCAGACCACTGGGCTTCCCAGGAACTATCTTGTGCTTCCTGGATGAAGGGTGTGTGCGTTAAGACTGAGGCAAAATATCCCTTGTCACAACCTTCAGGCAGAAATAAAGTCCCACCCACCCTTTCCTGCTTCAAAGAAACTAAAGGTATTCCCAGGAACCTGTTTAAAATATGTAGTCAAGTTCCCAGCTTTGGAATGAACAGAGTTGGTTGGATCTTCTGGAAAATAGAAGTTTAACTTAGAAGGAATTTTGAGCATAAGAGTTATATTGAGTGTGTAATGCTTATCACTTAGTCAACTTGACCTGATTTAGAATCATCTAGTAAGCACATTTTAGGTATGCTTTTGGTGATGTTTCCAGAAATGGTTTGGTCTGAGATCCCAGACTGAATACAAGTAAGAAAAGGAGGAGGCTGATAGATCACCAGTGTTCATCTCTCTGTTCCCAGTTGTCATGAGATGAATGCCTCAGCTTTACCACATCCTTCTTCCTTGATGTTCTGTTTAACCACTGTCCCAGAATAATGGGATGCAATAACCGTGGCCTCAAATTGTATATCAAAATAAACCTTCCTGTGGGTGCCTGCAGCCACACACGAACGGGTCTTCTGGAATGGGAGTTAGAGCCTGTAAAAAAATTAAGGGAACCGGAATGCAGGAAGGGGTTAAAAAATGAGACCAAAGCATGGTGTGCTTTCAGTCCTCCATCATTATTGAACTCTCTTTGTTATGAGCAGGTAGGTAGAGAAAACCCCCTCCCCCAAGTCTGTCAGCAACTCATGGCCCAATTAGCATCTTCATCTTCAGTCTTTGGAGGCGGGACTTCTGACGGAACAGGAACTTAGAGAGAGGCAGGGCTATTAGCAGGAGGTTGGAGAGAGGCGTGGCTATTTGCAGGAGCTTAGAGAAAGGTGTGGCTATTTGTGGCAAGGCAAAGTCTGAAAGAACCAGCTCTTAGCTGGAGGAGGGTCACACCTTCCCTCCCTTGAGCTGCATTTTGTCAGGTATTTCATAATAGAATGAGAGAAGTAACTAAGAGAGAGTATGACAAGTCAGCTTTGGTAAGGATAGGAAAAGTCATATTAATCCACTGGAGAATCTCTGGGTGGATCTATTAACCGTTAGAGAGTCTCTGTGTTTAAACTGTCCAGGCTCTGGGGTCTTCATCCTTCATAATTGTCAGTGAGAGCTAATCAGAGCAAGAATAGCAGCAGTTAGTTCAGTGGCTGAGGAAGTTCCAGAAGACGAGAGCAGTTGGAAGTGGCTGGATTCCTGTCCTCCTTACATTAGAAGAGCAAGTTCCTTCTTGAAGGTGCAATCAAATGTCACTCTTGCAGTTGCTGCAATAAACTGCTGGATATATTTTGAGCCTCCTCATAGGTCATTCACTGGTCCAAATTTCCTAGTGAATTCCCTAATGTCATATATTTTTGATACTTCATTATACTTGGTGTGTGGAGAGAGGGTATATGATCATATACATTAGCTTGTGCATGACTCCCTGAAAACCAGAGGTAAATCTCTGTCATCTTCTGCTATTGTATCCAATCTAATTTTTGGAGACCATGTCTCTCATTGAATTTTGAGCTTAACATTTTGGCTGTGGTTGCTAGCTATAAGCCCCTAGAATGTTCTTGTCTCTGCATACCCAGTACTGCAATTGCAGATGGGCATCTCCACATTTGACTTGTATGTGATTGTGGACTCCGTCCCCCAACCTTGTTGCTTGGGAGTGACTTGGTTCTGTAAGCAGCCCCGACAGGCTGCAAGCTGGAGTTGAGCGCCTGCTGTGTGGAGCAGTGGCTGCAAGCTGGAGTTGAGCACCTGCTGTGTGGAGGAGTCCTGACTGCTGCTCCTTAAATCATAGACTTAGCAAGTCTCATATTTATGTTAAAGGTTTACCGGATCTTCCTTTCAAGATCTCCTTCTGGTCTGGTGTTAATGGATTCTCTCTCCTGTTTATGTTATATGGGCAAGTGTCGAATTCCTCTGGGTCTGGTTCCCAAGCCTAACTATAAATACTGAGTGAATTACAGTAAAGCTCTCTCTTATCACTTCTACCTGGCGTCTGTGTCTTTCCTTACTAAGTGTTTGCTCCCACAGATAATTGTTCGTCCCAGTCCTAGAGCACCAACCGGGAGACAACATGTGATGGCAAACATTCTGAGTCCTCATAGTTGCATGACACACACTCTGCTGACTGAGCCTTATCACCAGCCCTCTGTAATAAAAATTAAATTTGTAATAGAGGAAAAGAATGCATACTGAATTTGTAGATCATTTGCTTCCTCTTAAAATATAGAAATTTGGCAATAGTGTATATTCAACCAAACCTCAAATAATGGTAGCGTTGTTATAAATATATTTACATGCCTTGAACTTCAAGAGACACTGTTTTAGATATAAATTTTGCTTTTAATAGTTACATGGTTTATTAAGATGAGAAAAAGGAACGATGTAAAATTGTTAATTGAGTTTATCTGCATACTTAGTTTTCAATGTTCTTCCCTGTTGTCTCTGCCTCCAAGTTTCTATTCACACTCATTTCCTTTCAGTATGTAGAATTTTTCTGTTTGCTAATAAAGATTTCTCTTAGATTTCCGTGGAACCTCACTTTAGTTTTGAAGTTTGTTTTGTCTTTGTTTTGTTTTCCTAGATTTAGAATCTGGCATGGCTACATTTTTCTAACATTTTTAATACATAATCTCTTCTGGCCTCTGTAGTTTCTGATAGGAAATCCAGCCTTAGTTGGGTTTTGATGCCTCTGTCTGTAATGTATCATCATTTCCTTCCTATCATTGCTTTAAGATTTTCTTTTTCATCTTTGGAATTTTAGAATTTGAACTTGATAGAAGACTCCATGTGGGTTTCTTCATATATAAACTCTGCTTGATGGCTATTAATCATTTATATTTATATCTCCCTTAAATTAAATATATACATTTTACCATTATTAAAAAAAATGTTGTAATACATTTTTTCTCTTCTCATTGTGGGATTTCAGTTACAAATGTTTGGCCATTTGACGTTAATTGAGCCTCTCAAGGCCTCAAGCTTATTTCTTATTCTTTATCTCATTTATTCATATTAGATTATTTCCACTAATCTATATTTAAGTTAGCTTATTCCTGTTTTGTCATCTGATACTTTGTTCTCAGCTGAGTGCTTATAAATTTGCTCACAAACGGTTAAGAATGGATCAGAGACTTACATACAGAGACTCCAGGTGTCCTTTTCCTTTTGTTTCTGAAACTTTACTGTTCTTTTCGTAGCTCCATTTCTTCCCGCAGTGCTGAAGGTATATTTTTCTCAATAGTATCCTTGACACATAAGCCATACCTGGTATATTAGTGTTATACTAAAAACATTGAAAAACCACTGCTATAATAGAGTTATATATAAATATAGAGTGATGTAATAATCTGTGACATAAAGTGATGTAATAGAATTTTATCACTTTGTCCTGGATCTTACACCTCTGTTCTGAGTGTGTACTTCTCACTGAAGCCTCCTCTGTGATGTTTTCTAATGCATCAGGTGGTTGTTTTATTTATTATGTCTGAATCGTGGTTGGATTTTAGCAAGCGAGTCATCAGGGTTGAGCCAATCCATGATTAAGACTCTACTTCAAGTAGGTGCACCTACTCGAAGTTTTTCCAAACCTCAGCTGTAATTCAACTGCATATAACTTTGCTGTATTTATAGTTTTGCTCTGTGAGAACCTCTTGAACCCTCATCCTTTTCCACTTTGAACCAACACATAGGTCCCTCTAGCTCTGTGCTGCTAGCTTCCTTGATGTACTCACGTATGAGAAAATGTAAACTTGAAATCAAACTTGTTCAAATTCATCAGAGTGATCTAATTTGAGAACACATCTCAGGAGATCACTTTCCTACTTAGACCCTGTAAATAGATCTTAGACTTTTAGAAAAGTAATTAAACTTGTTAGACTAGGAGCCTGATCTTGGCTCTTACTTAATTCTCTTGAGCCAACCCTCATGTTTTGTGAGGTGTAGTCAACATGGCTTACTTTCTTTCTTTTGAGCAGAAATCCTTTTCTATTGTTCTTTGCTAGGTATATCTTAATCTCTGTATTATTTTTGACTTACACGTCAGTTTCTTTTATAGTTTTATTTTTTATTGGTGATTTTATTCATTTACACTTCAAATGTTATCCCTCTTCCCAGTTTCCCCTCTACAAACCCCTTATCCTATCCCCTATTGCTTCTTTGAGGGTGTTCCCCCACCCAACCACATACTCTCACCTCACCCATTTCCCTATGCTGAGGAATTGAACCTCCACAGGAACAAAAGCCTCCCCTCCCATTTTTGCCAGGTAAGGCCATCCTCTGCTACATATGCAAATGGAACCATAGGCCCCTCCATGTGTAATCTTTGGTTGGTGGCTTAGTCCTTGGGAGCTCTGGAGGTGGGGACGGGGGTCTGGTTGGTTAATATTGTTGTTCCTCTTATAGGGTTCAAACCCCTTCAGCTCCTTCAGTCCTTCCCCTAACTCCTCCACTGGAGTCCCTGTGCTCAGTCTGATGGTGGGCTGCAAGCATCTGCACCTGGCAGAGCCTCTCAGGGGACAACTATATCAGGCTCCTGTCATGTCAGTTTCTTAAGATAATTTATTTTAGTTCTAGCTATTCTTTGTGATAGATTCCAAGAACCTATATTTCTTTGACCATGACCAATCTATAATGATACCATTTCCTTTTTGCAATGGTATCTTGCAGCCTTAAACTCTTGTAATTTTATGTTTAGGATTCTGAGGTAATTTCTAAATCAATTCTGGATCCATTTTAGTTACTATTGATTGAAGTTAACTTTGGGTTGTTGTCTTATTGAAGTATTGAAACATCACACACAATATAATTAGAGAATTCAATATTTTTGGCACTCCAGGCATGGTAAGCATATTGACTTTCAATATTGCACTCCTGGATATTTTGATCCTATTCTCACATCTTCTGTCTTTGTAGCCCTCAGCTATGATCATTGTTTGAGTGCTGAATGATTTTAAATGCTTTTATGTATCCAGGCCCAGGGCAATGTATCTTTATTCTATTTTCTTACTTTTTAAAATTAATTAGGGAGTCTTGGGATTTACAACTTTTTGGCTTAAAAGGATCTTAGGTTTAACCAAATCACAACTGGGGTTAAAGAGATGGCTTAGAACTTAAGAGCCATTGCTGGTCATCTGGAGTACCAAAGTTCAGTTCCCAGAACCATTGCCACACGACTCACAGTTTCCTATATGCTTGTAAGTCCCTCTTAGAAAAGCTGATGCCTTTGTGTGGGTACTATACCCACACACATGTATTTACACTCTGGTGCACACTTGTGCTCTCACACACACATACACACACACATAAAAATAAAAATACATGTTTAAAGAATCAGAACTGTAGCTATGTAAACTTTTGAAAAGAAGCCTTGTGGGGGAATGTAGGTAAAAGGGGAAATTGGATTTGTTGAAAAGAACCTTTATCTTCTTCAGCACGAGGGAAATATTTCATACATAACATGAAAGAGTAAAAGAATTCAGTCTCTTTCAAAACGCCTTTGACTTCATGTTCCCTATTCTTTTTCAATCTTTATTTTTATTTAACTTTAAAGTATACTTTTAGTTGAAATAGAATTACTTCACTTTCCTCTTCTTTTTCTCTCTTCAGCTCCCATTTTCTTTCTCCAATACCTCTTTGGCCCCTTCCTCAAACTTACAGCATTTTTATTTTTGATTATTATTGTTGTTTCATGTGTGTGCTTGTGTATGTATGTGTATGTTGATAATCTCTTTATATTTCATTTTTTATTATTGTTATTATGTATGTTGATAGCCTCTTCATCTTTATTATTATTGTGTTTTTGTGAGTACGTGTTTGTGTTTGTGAGTGTATATGTATATGTACAAATACATAAGTCAAACTTGATGAATCAGTTTTTGTTGCTTGTATACATTGATTACATGGTGACCATCGGACAAACAGTAAGGTTCTCATCAATAAAAGAGGCTAATCATTCATCTCCCAAGAGTCATTAGTTTCCTATAGTTTTTATCCAGCGAGTATGACCTCCACCTTCCCTATTCTTCAGCAGGATATAAGAAGGTTTCTTTCCTAGAAATATTAATTTATTCATATGGACAGATTTAATTCAGAAACAAAGCAGAGCCATGGAGTCAAATAGTAATATATTTTCAGGGATGCTTGTTTGTTTCAAGTTGTTTTACAGGAACTACATTGGAAAGAAAGCAAGAAAGGTGTACTATAGCCATGTTAGCACAGGAGCTTAAATACCTACAGTGACTCATTCTTTTCTTTCAGAAGGGAAAGTTTTTATACTATAATAAAATCCATTTTAGGCATGAACTCCCCAAATCTGTGATGACCTATATATGATCAATCTAGGCAAGAGAAGGTTAGTCTTTTTTTTTCAGACAGAGTGCTTCTGTTGGGTTGTTCATGCTACAGAAGACAGTTCTATCTTATGTATAAGCAGGTTACAATAGTCAGATCCAGTAGGTATAAATGATCTGAAGTTGGAACAGGTTGGAGAACAACCTGGGAGGAGTTGGCGAGTAAGGGATAAATTTGTCCAAAATAAAATCCATGCATAAAAAATAATATTTAAACATTTTTAAAGCAAGGAAAAATAAAACAATGGAACAAAATTATTTTTATTTGCACATGATATAATCATGTATTTAGGAGAACCTAAATATTATATCACAAAACTCTCTGGTGTGGTAAACACTTTCAGTGAAATATTAGGGTACAAGACTAATATATGGCAATCAGTAAGTTTCCTATACTCTGCACCATGAACAAACTCACTGAACAAGAAATCTGGGAAACAGTCCTCATTTACAAAAATGCCCAAGAGTAAACCTAACTACAGTAATGAAAAGTCTCTACAATAACAACTTTACAAGAAGAAGGAAAGATATTGAATAAGATACAAGCCCCCCACTATGATCTATGGATTGGTAGAATTAATTTAGTAAAGGACGTTATTTATCAAAAAGTTTACAGGTTCAATATAAATCTTATCAAAATTCTAGTGATATTCATCATAGAACTAGAGAAACAAGTCTAAAATTCATAAAGAAAAACAAAAAAAAAAATCCCTTGTAGTGCAATTCTGAGATAGGAGTGGACAATGCAAGAGGCATCACCAGGCTCAATTTCCACATATCCTACAGAGTCATAGTCACAAAAGCATATTGCTAGAACAAAATCTGACATGGAGGTAGTATATCAACAGAATGAAATGAAAAACTGTGAATAAGCACATAGATACAAGCGCTTGACGTTTGATAATGATGCCAAACACATACTAAGGAGAAAAGGCCATCTGTTCAACAAATGACTCTGAAAAATTGGATACCCAAGAGTAAGAATGAGATTGTATCTATCATTACCTTGAACTTTGTATACAAATCAACACATGCATGAAACACAATTATGTATGACCAGGAACTGTGAATATGAGACCAGAAAACAGATAAAATACTGGAAGATACAGGTCCCAGCAAGGTTTTCTGAAAACTCCAATACCATAGAAGATAATAGCAAGAAGTGATAGAAGATTGTATGAAATTAAAAACTAAAAAGCTCAAAACATGAGGAACAAACAACAACAATAAACCAAATTGGTGTGAGAGTGACGCACATGGTATAAAGGCGCTTCCTGGTATCCTGATGACCTAAGTTTGATGTCTAGAATGCAAGTGGTAGGATGAAGATCCAATTTCCACAAGTCGTCCTTTGATATCCACATATGGGCCATGACATGTGTATGTGTGTGTGTGTATGTCTGTGTGTATGTGCATGCATATGGGTGTATTTGTAATGAAGATTTATTCAACATTTGTGAGGAAACTACACATGGAAAACAAAGGTGACAGGAGATTGGAAATAGAGTGTAGACTAGTGGGACTGGGAAGTGGCCCAGGCAGGGTAATTGACTTTGAACAGATCAAAGTGCATGATATATTTGAATGAATATATCATTAAATTTACCAATACTATCTGAATTTAATACACATGCACACATACACTCACACACACATGTACATACATATACACACACATATACTAGTAATAGCTTTTTACAAATGTAATTTTCTTTGCTGTTATTATTAAAAGTTTTAAGATTTTTAATTTTACAAATGATTGCCTGATGAGCCTGCAGCAGTACTGTAGTACTTCATAAAATTTTCATGTGTTTGTGTGGATGTGTATGAATGTGTGTGGACGTGTCTGTGTGTATGCATATGTTCATGTGTGTACATGTCTGGGCATACAGGTGTTTTGGGGTGTATATTTTTAATGTGTGTAGCCTGGCAGGCCATTGAGCTTCAGGAGTCATCTTAACTCTTTGTTCTGGTCACATGCTGCCAAGCCTGGCTTTGTTTCCTCCATAAAATTTGGAGATCAAACTCATGTTCTTGTTCTTGAAAGAGAAGCAGTTTCATTCCTAAAACACCCAGAGGAAGTCTCCTTAGCGTGATTATCAGTTTTAAATGTTTTTCTAAGATTGATGGATTTGAATTATATTATATCACATTCTTTATTTCTAGTTATATTCAGATAAAACACATAATTTCAACTTACAGATCTATGCCGAGTTCATTTAAATACCTATTTAGTTAGTAATTTATGAAAACTGTTCAACGAACTCTTCAATTTCAACTTTATTGGAAAAGTGACTATTAACAAAGACTTAAATTGAAAAGTAATATGAAAATAGGAAAATAAATGACATCTCAACTTCCAAATATAATTTTGTTGAATTTCTTTACCTCTACTAATATACTCATATTATCTCATGACAGTCTATTTCATTTGTGTTAGTGTATATATGTGTGTAGATATGCATATATAAAATATACTATTGAAAACTGATAAAAATAATACTTTCTTGTGCAATGGCCTAAGTTAGCATCTAACAAATAGCAGCATGACCTAGTTGCATGGTTCCTGTATTTGGAAGATTTTTTTTAATTATTATTATATTTAAACATTTAGGGGTTCCTTCTGGTCAGAGCTGGTGTCCTGAGCAGACCTTGGGCACTAGCTCTGGACCTGATCACACAATACTCAGGGGAAGCTGGACTCCCAGGAGCTCAAAAATGCCCAGGATCATAGGTGAGGAGGCCACAACACTCTCCCCAAACCAGGAGTAACTGGGATTCTCTTGGGATCCAGAGATGCAGAAATACCCACTCCACCAGTGGTATCGATTCCTTCCAGTCTGAGCCAGTGTCCCAAGCAGACATTGGGCACTACCTCTGCACCAAGTCACATAATACCCAGAGGAAGCTTCCAGGTACTCTAACATGCACAGGATCATAGGATCTTAGGATCATAAGATCACAGGATCTCAGGAGCTTAGTCACACCAGGATTTCTGGATCCCTGAAGAGGCAGCTTGACTTTGAGGAGCTCTTACACTCAGGATCTCAGGATCACAGGATGATAGGGACAGCTGGACACTGAGGAGTTCTGACAACCAAGATAACAGGAGGTACAGACTCTAGTCAAAGACAGTGAGTGCAAATAGCACTAGCGATTAACTAGATGGCAAGAGGCAAGCACAAGAATATAAGCAACAGAAACCATCGTTACTTGGTATCACCAGAATCCAGTTCTCCCACCATAGCAAGTCATGGATACCCCACAACACAGGAAAAGCAAGATTCAGATTTCAAATCACTTCTCATGATGATGATAGAGGACTTTAAGAAGGACAAAAATAAATCCCTTAAAGAAATACAGGAGAGCTCCACTCCCAGGCACTCTAACACACCCAGAATTGGAGGGGAGGAGGACACAACATCTGTCCCAATACTAGGAGTAACTAGGACTAGCAGGACCCAGGCACACAGGAACTCTGCCAGCCCAGTGGCTCGGGTTGCTTCCTGCCTCTCTGGGCCTGCCGGTTGCCCTGAGCAGACCTTGGGCGAAAACTCTGCAGTCATTCCTAAAACACCCCAGAGGAAGCGCCACTCCCAGGTGCTCTAACAAGCCCAGGGTCACAGGATCCCACAATCACAGTATCACAGAGACAGCTTGACTCTGAGAAGATGTGATACGACCAGGATCACAGAAAGGACAGGCTCCAGTCAGATTTAGCAAGGGCAGGTAGCACTAGAGATAACCAGATGATGCGGGGGCAAGCATAAGAACACAAGCAACACAAACCAAGGTTACTTGGCAACATCAGAACCCAATACTCCCACCATTATAAGTCCTGGACACACCATCACACCATAAAAGCAAGATTCAGATATAAAATCACTTCTCATGATGATGACTTTAAGAAAGACATAAATAGCACCCTCAAAGAAATACAGGAGAACACAGGTAAACAGATAGAAGCCCTTCAAGAGGAAACAAAAAAATCCCTTAAAGAACTTCAGGAAAACACAATAAAAAAGGTGAAGGAAATGAGCAAAACCATCCAGAATCTAAAAATGGAAATAGAAAAAATAAAGAAATCAGAGAGAGAGACAACCCTGGAGATAGAAAACCTAGGAAAGAAATCAGGAGTCATAGATGTAAGCATCACCAACAGAATACAAGAGATAGAAGAGAGAATCTCAGGGGTAGAAAATATTGATACAACAGTCAAAGGAAATGCAAAAATCAAAATGTTCCTAACCCAAAACATCCAGGAAATCCAGGATGCAATGAGAGGACCAAATGAGAGGTCCTTCTTAAAGATATTTCATGACAAAACCAAATTTACACAATATCTTTCCACAAATCGAACCCTACAAAAGATAATAGATGAAAAGAATCCAACACAATGAGGAAAACTACACCCTAGAAAAAGCAAGAAGGTAATCTTTGAACAAACCAAAAAGAAGCTAGGCACACAAACATAATACTATCTCAAACAACAAAAATAACAGGAAGTAACAATCACTTTTCCTTAATATCTCTTAACATCTATGGACTCAATTCCCCAAAAAAGACATAGACTAACAGACTGGATATGTAAATAGGACCCAGAATTTTGCTGTATATATTAAATATACTTCAGTGACAAAGGCAGACACTACCTCTGAGTAAATTGTTAGAAAACAACTTTCCATGGAAAAGGTTCCAAGAAACAAGCTGAAGTAGCCATTCTAATACTGATTAAAATCAACTTTCAACCAAAAGTTATCAAACAAACAAAAAACAAATAAAAATCAAAAAACAAAGGGAAGGACTCTTCATACTAGTCATTGGAAAGGAAGAAATCAAATTATCATTATTTTCAGGTGATATGATAGTACACTTAAGTAACCACAAAAATCCCAGCAGAGAACTCCTAAACCTGATAAACAACTTCAGCAAATTGGCTGGATATATAATTAACTCAAACACATCAGTAGCCTTCCTCTACTCAAAGGATAAACAGGCTGAGAAAGAAATTAGGGAAATAATTCCCTTCCCTTCACAATAGTAACAAATAATATAAAGTATCATGGTATGACTCTAACCAAGCAAGTGAAAGATTTATATGACAAGAACTTCAAGTCTCTGAAGAAAGAAATCATAACTGATCTCAGAAGATGGAAAGATCTCCTGTGCTAATGGATTGGCAGGATTAAAATAATAAACATGGCCATCTTGCCAAAAGCAATCTACAGATTCAATACATTCCCCATCAAAATTCCAATTGAATTCTTCATAGAGTTAGAAAGAGCAATTTGCAAATTTATCTGGAATAACAAAAAACTCAGGATGGCAAAACCTATTCACCACAACAAGAACTTCTCTGGGAAGTACCATCCCTGGCCTCAAGCTGTACTACAGAGCAATAGTGATTAAACTGCATGGTATTGGTACAGAGACAGGCAGGTAGATAAATGGAATAGAATTGAAGACCCAGAAATGAACCCACATATCTTTGACAAAGAAACATAAACCATCCAGTGGATAAAAGACAGCATTTTCAACAAATGGTGGTAATTCAACTGGGGGTCAGCATGTAGAAGAATGCAAATCAACCCACACTTATCTTCTTGTACAAAGCTCAAGTCCAAGTGGATTAAGTACATCCCTATAAAACCAGATACACTGAAACTAATAGAAAAGAAAGTGTGGAAGAGCCTTGAATACATGGGCACAGGGGAAACATTTCTGATCACCAATGGCTTATGCTCTAAGATCAAGAACTGACAAATGGGACTTCATAAAATTTCAAAGGCACTGTCAATAGGACAAAATGGCAACTAACAAATTGGGAAAAGATCTTTACTAATCCTACATCCTATAAGGGCTAATATCCAATATATACAAAGAACTCAAGAAGTTAGACTCCAGACATTCAAATAACCCTATTAAAAATGGGGCACAGAACTAAACAAAGAATTCTCAACTGAGGAATACCGAATGGCCAAGAAGCACCTAAAGAAATGTTCAACATCCTTAGTCATCAGGGAAATACAAGTCAAAACAACCCTGAGCTTCCACCTCACACCAGTCAGAATGGCAAAGATCAAAAACTCAGGTGACAGCAGATGGGGAGAAAGAGAAACACTCCTTCATTGTTGGTGGGATTTCAAGCTCATACACTCACTCTGGAAGTCAGTCTAGCAGTTCCTCAGAAAACTGGACATAGTATTACCTGAGGACCCAGCTATACTACTCCCAGTCATATTTCTGAAAGATGCTCCAACATATAAGTAGGACATATACTCCACTATGTTCATAGCAACCTTATTTTCAATAGCCAGAAGCTAGAAAGAATCCAGATGTCCTTCAACAGCAGAATGAATACTAAAAATGTAGTACATTTACACAATGGAGTACTATTCAGCTATTGAAAACAATGAATTCATGAAATTCTTAGACAAATGGATTTAACTAGAAAATAACATCTTGAGTGAGGTAACCCAATCACAAAAGAACATACATGGTATGCCCTCACTGATCAGTGGATATTAATCCCAAATTCATAATACTCAAGATAAGATTCACAGATCACATGAAGCTCAAGAAGAAGGAAGACCAAAGTGTGGGTGCTTGGGTCCTTCTTAGATGGAGTAACAAAATACTCATGGGAGCAAATACAGAGACAAAGTGTTGAGCAGAGACTGAAGGCAAGGCCATCCAGAGATTGCCCTTCCTAGGGATCCATCCCATATACAGTCACCAAATATGGACACTATTGTAGATGCCAAGTGCATTCTGACAGGGGCCTGATATAGCTGTCTCCTGAGAGGCTCTGTCAGAGCCTGACATTAACAGGTGGATGCTTGCAGCCAATCATTGAACTGATCACCACATCCCCAATGGAGGAGTTATAGAAAGGGCTGAAGGAGATGAAGGGGTTTGCAACCCTTTAGGAAGAACAACAATATCAATTATCCAGAGCTCCCAAGGCCTAAACCAGCAACCAAGGAGTACACATGGAAGGACCCAAGGCTCCAGCTATATGTGTACCAGAGACCAGCCTTATTTTTTATTAGATATTTTCTTTATTTACATGTCATACAATATCTCCTTTCCCAGTTTCCTCTCCAAAAAAAATAAGAAAAAAATACAAACAAACAAACAAACAAACAAACCCCTGTCCCCACCTCTGCTTACCACCCCATCCTCTCATGCTTACAGGCCCTGGCATTCCCCTACATTGAGGTATAGAACCTTCACAGAGCCAAGGGCCTCTCCTCCCATTGATGACCAACTTGGCCATCCTCTGCTATATATATGCTGCTGGAGCCATGAGTCCCACCAGATGTACTCCTTGGTTGGTGGTTGAGTCCCTGGGAGCTCTGAGGGTACTAGTTAGTTCACATTGTTGTTCGTCCTAAGGGTCTACACACCCTTTAGCTCCTTGGGTCCTTTCTCTAGCTACTTCATTGGGGACCCTGTATTCAGTAGAATTCTTAAAGAAATAAAAAACACAGAAAGCAAATAATAAAGACTGAATTCTCTCCTTCAAAAAAATATTTTGTGAAAGAGTAACTCATGAACATTACATAGAATTCCATTCCAGTCTCCACACGGTTGAAGATGCCTGGCAATGAGGTTTGCTCATTGATTCCCTTGGTGCCTATGGTTGCTCCTGCCCTGCAATAGCAAAGTTATGGAGCTGCCACAGTGGCCCTCCTGAATCTTCCATGGGGTCTAAAATACTCACTCTTGGCTTCTTACAGAATATGTAGCCTTTGCTTTGCTTTTAGAATCCAAACTGCAAGGCAAAGTGCTACAAAATGTTTTGGTCCAAGAAGTCAGTGAAAATGGTGTGTTTGAACGTCAGTGTCTCAGTGTCTTTCTGTGGAAATGGAAGACAGAGGTACCAACAGGAGGACATCACCATTTGCATCTTCTATTACGCAAAGCAATATTTATATTATGTTAATTGCGAATTGGAAATAAGAATCTCATCTAGGTCCTAGAGGAGACAATGGGTGCTGCTTTGGTGCCAAGTCGTATACAGAACACCCTGATGAGCTTCGCAAGCACCCTTCCTTGAAAAATCTCTAAAGAACAAATTGTTACTACTTGCATAGTTCAAAAGCTTCAAGCTATGAATTTATTTTAAATTTGTACCAGAACACTTCCAGGTAAAAGTGACTTAATACTTTTAATGCTTTCACCTCTATTTTTACTGTTTTGCTTTGTTGCTTCTCTCTTGAAAATAGAGGGTCTGACTCGACTCTAAGGGAGGAAAGGAAGAGCTGATATTGGGTTGTAAATGGAATACATAAACTTAATTTAAAAAACTGTGTTATAATTTTCTCAAACACAGCTTTATATACAATTTAAAAGTTTAAATTTTCATGTTGAAACAAAATTGAGGTTAAGAACTCATGTGCTGAAGCATAGTTGCCTCCTTCAGTGGCCCCCCAGAAGCTGTCAACTTCTGCTTTCCATGCCGAGTGCTGACTTGTTTGATCTTGTGCAGCTCTCATGTAGGCAGCCACAGCTGATGTGAACTCCTGAGTGCAATTGCAATGATCTTTCCATGTAGGGTAGAATGAGAGCATGAATGGGTGGGTTAACAGAATTAAACATGTTGCATGTATGCTTGAAAATTTGAAAGAACAAAAAATGTTGCACTCAAACATTAAAATTGAAAAATTGGTGCATAGGTATTGAAATGTGTCTTTACTCCCAAATTTTCCCAATCTTATTGTCATTCCTTACCCACAGGAAAAGTACCGAAACTAGAAAGTTGACAATGGCACATTATTGATTATCCCATGCCTTTCAATTTTTGTTGCATTGTTTTTCATTGTTACTGGGAACTCTGATTTCTATATATTTTTGTGATCTTAATATTATTGAGTATTTGGTCACCTGCTGTGTAAAATGTGGATTTCTCTGATACAACTATGGATTTTTGCAAGAGTACCTTATAAATAACATTTTGGAGTGTGTATATGAATGTCTCATATTTTATTTATCCTTGCATCTCTCTGGTGTTAATCTAGCCTCTAGCTTTCTCCTGACTACTTATCAGATGCTTCATTTTTTGATCTCTTAGTCTTGACTTGGTTATGCTACAATCAAATATTTAATATATAATACATAATGAGAAAACTTATTAACTCAAATTGAATGATCCATGTCTTTTACTTGGTGTTAGTCTATTCAAGTTTAACAAATACTATGGATAATTTTAATTTTAATTTTGTAATAAAAGCAAAGTGATTCATGGCTTTTAATTTTGCAATTTTCTTCTTTTCTTTATGAGTTAACATATATATCCTTTCTTTTAATTACTTTGGCATTTTAGCATTAACATTATTTTAGTGACTGTGCTAAGAAGTGAGACTCATGGTCCTTAACTTATGGTGTTTTCCAGCTTAATTTGCATTAGATCCAGTAAAATTAAAAAAAAATGTGACAACACTATGGTTTGTCTTCTTCCAGCCTTTGTATTGTTGCTACTCATCTTACATGGTCATATAACAACAAGCCCTATACTAAGTGCTATCCTTTTTCATTGAACAGTCTTATGCATATTTAAGAAATTAACGAAAGACAAACTTCAGATGTTTGCAGTATTCTCTGTTCTCCCTTCTTCAAGGGAAAAGTTACTGTTCCTTATAACTTGGTTTTATTACAGCCTATGGAGCTGTATTTAGTGTTTTTATTTTTTTGTAAGATTGGTTAAAAGATGAGTGATTTAAATTTTTCTTATTGACGTTCCTATTGGTCAATTCAAGGTCCAGTCTATCCTACAGATATGTCATTGCAAATATACTTTATAGACTAGAATTTTCATCTTGTTGATGTGTCCATATCCCCATTATACTTTCTCTTTGTCCTCTTATTAGAAGTATATTTCTGAGATTGAGAGACAGTTCAGTGGTGAAGAGCACTGGTTATCTTCCAGAGGACCTAGTTTCATTTTCTAGCACCTGTAGGGTGGTTTAGAACCATTTGTAATTCCAGTTCCAGGGGTCCCAATGTCCTTTTCTGACTTTCACAGGCACTTGACATGCACAGAATACAGACATATGTGCAGATAGTACACACACATACATAAAATTAAAACAAATATTTTTTAAAAGAAAAAAAGGTACATTTCCTTTGAAGTCTTGGGTCTTTGGGATAAGGTTTCAAAACTCCACAGTCTTCCTCATGGTGGGCAACAGCTGAGACTAGTCACCTCCTTCTACCTCCTACCTATGATTTCCCAGGAAGAGCATAAGAATCTGTCTGATTATAAGACAGGTCAATGAAGGATTTTGGCAGACATTATTAATACACATTGGAGCTTGGAAATGTAACTCCTCCTGACTTCTGCTCATAAAAGGTAACCATATCTGTACAGGTTTTGTGACTTTGCTGTGTTATTCTGACACGTCCTTAAGCTGCAGAGGGCTGGGGCTCACTGCCCTGCTCAGATCTGCAGGCTTGAACTACATGAGGTGTCAAATACTCCTTATCCTTCTTTAGTCTTATACTCATTTGATTCATCAGTTTCAAGTGAGGAGTGTCTGAAGAAGATAAATCATTGTGCTAACGAGAAGACTTACTGGAAAGGCTGAATTTTGTTCATCAAGGAGGTCATGGGCTCCAATTTTTTCTTGTCCAAGTTAAATTAAAACCAGCTAGAAAATGAGTTTCATGTGCTCTTTATCAGAGTGGAGGCACAACTAGGGTTCTGTGTGGTTTGACCTCAACTCATTACCTGGTGCTCTTGTCTCCATGGTTCTGGCATTGCAGGCACGAGCATCATACTAGGGTGGACTGTCTTCCCAGCAGCTGTACTTCTTGTTGGACTATGGGGTCCTTGATAACAGAGGCAACCTCTTCTGTGCCACCCAGTATCTCCACTTTATAGAATGGAATGATAAGCAATTATTTGTTGAATGGATGAAGTTTGGGTTTGAAATTGCCACTTGAATTGCACATTAGTTTTAATGAAGCAGTTATTAAGGCAGGCTTTTATTGATTGATCCATTCTGCACACTGAAGTCCCAATAAACTGTTATAAAAACTGTTATAGAATCAAAGCAAGTTATGTTCAGACTATGTAATAACCCCACAATAGCTCCCACTTGCACTCTGTATAAAACATAGACTCATTTTCTAAGTTTACACAAAGCTCTGCATCCTGGCTCTTTCTTATATCACTCACTTAAATTCTTAACACTCTTAGTGATCCTTTATATTCCAGCTCATTGGCCATTTTGTTTCAATAATGTATTCTCTGCAAGTTTGTTTCTGACCCACATCATTTCATTTATGAGTCTAATCTGTCTACAATATTCTCTCGTAACTTGCTCCATGGTTGGTTTCTCCTTCTTTAGATCTGGAAGGCTCAGTTCTTTCTGAAACTTCTCCCTGATCTTCTCATTCACAGGGTGCCTGTGCATGGGCACTCTGTTCCCTTCATACACTCTTTCAGCATGCTAATTTATCTTTGTTATTTACAGCATCATTACTTTGTAGAATAATCTCACTTACTTTTTGTATCTTAATGGTTTATATATTGTGAAGATATAATCTCCACAGAAGCAAGTATCTGTCTTTACCCTCTGTGTATTATCAATGCTGAGATCACTGTTCAGTGGTTCTTAAATGATAGAAATGATTAAAAAATTGGATGAATGAATTTAACAATGAAATCAAGAGATTGCAAATGTTACATTTTACAAAACAAAAGTCAACTCACTCCATAAAGGTCAATCTAGTAATGTGGAATTATGAGCTGTCACTACTTTTCTTCTGGCTCTATGTGACCAAGAATTTAGAAGGTCCCAGAATAACAGCTGCAATGTAAGTGAGTTGACTACAACACCACAATGACAGCAATGGGCTTGCTTACAATATTGTTCTCTTCCAGTTTGTGAAATAGAATTTATATATAAAATGAAGCCCATTAAATTGAATGCTTTTGTACACTCTGACCATATTGATTTTTCTCCACAATTGATCATATTTTGTGTGGAGCATTTACTATTTACTTGATACTTATTTAAAAGGAACACAGACTTCTACATTCATTGTAACCACTCTTGTTCTTTATTCTTTTATATTGTGCTTCAGCCATTTCTACATAAAAGCATTTAGTAACTTTTCCTGTGAGACCTGGAATTTTCTCTAATAGAGATCTCTTTTCAATGCATTTGTTTATGAATAGAACTACTTGTGTGCAGCTTTCATTGAAAATACCTGCTGGATTCTGTGCAGTTCTGTGTGGAGAGAGAATGGGAGACATGGAAGTTTGTAGTGCTATGGAGGAACTGAGAATATCATTACACACAGGGTCCTATATTGTCTTAGTCAGGGCTTCTATTCCTGCACAGACATTATGACCAAGAAGCAAGTTGGGGAGGAAAGGGTTTATTTGGCTTACTTCCACATGGCTGTTCATCACCAAAGGAAGTCAGGACTGGAACTCAAGCAGGTCAGGAAGCAGGAGCTGATGCAGAGGCCATGGAGGGATGTTCTTTACTGGCTTGCTTTCCCTAGCTTGTTCAGCTTGCTCTCTTATAGAACCTAAGACTTCCAGCCCAGGGATGGCACCACCCACAAGGGGCAATTGAGAAAATGCCCCACAGCTGGATCTCATGGAGGCACTTCCCCAACTGAAACTCCCTTCTCTGTGGTAATTCCAACCTGTGTCAAGTTGACACACAAAACCAGCCAGTACATATATCTATTTGTTTCTTAGGACTTTCAGGGATTGAAAGGCTTTTTCATCTGTAATGACTCCCAGAAGCCTTAGAGGTGAGCTGTGAAAGTTCAGTCAATTATCCTATAAGGGCACTAAACTTTCTCCCCTTGCTTTGGTTCCTTTTGAGGAAACACCATGACTCTGTATCTTAAAAACTTCTGGGCACCATGGTTGTTACCATGTGACCTGCTATTTCACACACACCCCTCCATGGGCCCCTGAGCACCGTTTGTATGCTGCGGATATACTCATTGTTACATTTGATGTCTGGAAGTGCCCGGGATGGCAGAGTCTTGAGATTTTAGGAACACAAGAGCACACCTCTCTTTCTTGGCTCGTTTATGCACATAACTTTCAAGAAAACCGATACTTCCTTGTAAATCATTCCTTTCTTTATCAGGGCTCCTGAGCCTCGCCTTAGGAGTAGTTTTGTACAAATCCACACTAATGAATATATTCAAGAAACAAGCCCACAGGAATTGCACTTCTCCTTTGCTGATGTTGTGTTGCTTACTTGGTTCAGGTAACTACTACTGACATTCAGAGTGCTCCCATGTGCTCTCATGTACTCTCATGTACTCTCATGTGCTTGCCACTGAGACAAGAGTTATAGGTTTTTCATATCACCTAAATACTTAGAGGAGAATCCACTCCTTCACTCTATTATTGTCTTCAATCAACAGAATGAAACTATGCACAGAAGAAAAGGCAAGTTGCTTAACTCAGGCCTTAAATGTTTTCACTTGTGACCCCTTTCACCCTAGAGAGTTTACATGACCCAAGTCATATAAATATATAGACCATGTATACAGGTCAAAAATTTATTGATAACAAAACATGAAAAATATTTTATTTCATGTTTTAATAAGTATTATTTTATTTTTATTTGTGTATATGAATGTGTATATGCACCCCCACACACACACACACACAGAGTTATCTGTATAGGCAAGAAGAAGGGTTCAGATTCCCTGGAACTTCAGTTATAGATGAATGTGAAGTTTCAGACATGAGTGCTGGGACCTAAACTTGCATCGTCTGCAAGAGTTGCAAGCACTCTTAACAACTGAGCCATCTATCTATCTGGCCATCAATAAACTGATCTTAAATCACTTTATTAGAAATAATTTTAGCATTCTTTGTATGTGTGTCTTTGTGAGGGAGTTACATGCCAGTATGTGCACTTGTGGAGACTGGGGGACATTACAAGCTATTGATCCGCAGGCATTGTCTACCTTGATTTTAAGGCTGGGTATCTCATTGACCTAGGTTCACTGCATAGTCTGGTCCTTGGGGCCCTCTTGTCTCTACCCCTAGCACTGGGATTACAAACATGAACCACTATGTGTTTCTGTTTGTTACTTGGACTCTGGTTACTGAAATCAGTTCTTCAGTCTTACAAAGCAAGCAGTTTACCAACTGAGCCATGCCTCAGCCCCCAGTGTAAGTCATTATGTTTCTATAAGAGCAGAAATCAAATACACAGTTGAAAAAGTTATTTAGTTGTATGCAATAATCTGGAATCTCAGCAAAGGCCATCCAGGTAGTGCTCATTGCTGTCATGTGCCATGATGGTATACACAGTGCAAAGTGTGCATGTTGTTTGTTCAGAACTCAGGCTTCCATGAAGTTATGTGAGGCAAACTGGCAGAAACACTCCAGGTTCAGCATGTCCTTAAGTTTAAATCATTTTTATTATTGAACATTCAGAAAACATTTACTTCTGTCATCTTGCCATATTGTTTGTGAACACTTAGGTTGAATTATACAATCCCATATGAGATTGTGACTCACAGTAAGGAAATCTCTGATATTCCTTAACAAATTATTTTAAGTTTTTTGGTATTATTATCATTTATTATTATTATTATTATTATTATTATTATTATTATTATTATTATTATTGGTTTTGACAAGACAGGATTTCTCTGTATAGCCCTGGATGTCCTGGAACTCACTTTGTATACCAGGCTGGCTTCAAACTCAAAAATTCGCCTGCCTCTACCTCCCAAGTGTTGGGATTAAAGGCATGTGCCACCACTGCCCATCTGATGCTATTATTATTTTATATGTATTTTGCTTGCATATATGTCTGAGCACCCTGTACTTTCAATTCTCACAGAGGTCAGAAAAAGCTGTCAGATCTCCTGGTACTGGAATTACAGATGGTTATTAACTGCCATATTAGTACAGGGAATTGAACCAGTGTCCTCTGGAAGAGCAGTCAGTGCATTTAGCAACTGAGCCATCTCTCTAGCCATAAAGTTAAGGGGTAAAGCACATTAAAACAATTTTATGGAAATACTCTGATACCTAAATAATCTATAAAATCTAAATATATTGGTCTGATCATGTAGCCTACCAAGCTGGTACCTGCAATTAACTAGCACAGATAGATATTGTAATTATCAGGAGGGTACCCACTTTTGTCTTTTATTTATTTGTAGTTATATCCTGAGCACCTGAAACAAGTTCAGAAATAGAAGGTGATCTCAATAAGTATTTGCTGACCTATTACGTTTTATTGCTATGCAACTGAAGTTCAGCAAAATAAAATAACTTGTTAAGAAAATATGCATTTCCAGACTATGAGGTTTATCTGGCCTCTAGGTCTTCACCTTGGAATCTCTGTTGGCAGATTTATGACAAACCTACTTTGCTTTCCATATTCAACTATCATAGCATGGAACTGTCAGCTAACATCATTAAAAACTTTTAGAATATAATGCTGTGAATAAAGCTAAGATGTAGATATGAAATTGAAAACTTTTAATAAGAAAAGTTTAGAATTTAGTTAACTAACCTGTCATTTTAGCCTCCTCAATATGGTTCTATACTGTTAACCTCAGCTCAGAACCACATTGTTTCTACAGCTCTTTCATATGCCAAGCCCTTCCCTTCTTCTTTCTCATACCTTTCCCACCCTTAGAAAGGGATCAATTCATAAGAACTCATGCCAGTTGTATCATGGATGATTGGTGGGGGCATTATTACTTTCTTCTAATCAAGCTGAGTCACTGTTTAATCAATAAAGAAGTACTAAAATGATAGCATATTATGATGTTATAATAATATTAAATTAATTATTGATATATTAATCAACTTACATGAAATTCAACTGACTATATCATTTATCAGTTTCATGGTAATTTAAACAATATTTTACACATGTCAGTCTCTTAATCTTAAGGATCCTAAGAGAAGTCAATGTTCTTCACCTCTTTACTCTGCACACTATGGGTGACCGTGGATAAGTACAATCTTTTGACTAGTGACAAGAACTAATAGGAAAATTTGATAAAGCAACTGAACTTCAAGAATACCAAAAGCATCTCAATCTCAAATGATGAACAAATCCAGGAAAGAGAGCTTTACCAAATCTACATATGATATAGGACTAATATTCAAAATATATAAAATACTCAAGAAATTAGAAATCAGAAAATCAAATATTCCAATTAAAATTGGGGTTCAGATCTAAACAGAATTATCAATAGAGGAATCTCAAATGGTTGAGAAACACAAACCAATGTTCAACATCCTTATTCACTACAGAAATGCAAACCAAAACTGCTTTGGGATTCCATTTTACACCCATTAGAATGGATAAGATAAAACACATAAGTGATAGCTCCTGCTCCTGAGGATGTGGAGCTAGGGGAATACTCATCTATTGCTGGTGGGAGTGCAAATCTGTACAGCCAATTTAGAAATAGATATGATGGTTTCTTAGAAAATTTGCAATCTATCTGCTTCAAGATCCAGTTATACCACTCTTGGGCATATATTCAAAGGATGCTCCACATTGATATTTGCTCAACTATGTTCATGGGTGCTTTATCATGACTGTTCATAATAGTCACAAACTGGAAATAATTCACATATGTCTCAACTGAAGAATGGATAAAGAAAATGTGGTACAGTGACACAATTGTAGTATTATTCAGTTGTTTTACAAAATGACATATGACATTTGAAGGTAAATGGATCCAACTAGAAAAAAAATCATCTTGAGTGAGGTGACCCAGAACCAGAAAGACAAAAATGAAATGTATTCACTTATAAGTGGATATTAGCTGTTAAGTAATCAAGCTACAGTCCACAGACCCGGAAAAGTTAGGTAAATAGGGGTGAGAAGGAATGCATTGATCTCCCTAGTATGGAGAAATTGAATAGATTTTACAGATGGACAGGGAGCAGATGGATAGAAGAGACAGCTAGAATTATGGGGCATTTGAGGAGTAGAGTGAACAACTACTGCAATGAAAACTTCCTGGAATCTGTGAGGGTGATTCTAGTGAGGACTCCTAGTAATGGAGTATATGGAGTCTGAACTGGCCATTTCTGTAGCCAGTCAATGCTTCTCTTGGTGGAACTGGGTTGGATTTGGTTGAATTGTTAGTTAAGTAGGTCCAGCAAAGACCCCTTTACAATCCAGGGTGATGCTGGGATGGGGGTCATTCTCTGAAAACTGACAGTGGAGCCCCATTGCAGAGGATGGCATTCACACAGCTCACTGAATGTAGAGGGGTCAAGCAGATGACTACATAGAGCATTTATCTTTTTGTTCTACTCTCTTTGGTATGAGAAGATATTCAACACATTACACAAAGGGAAATGTGGACATTAACATAGCTACTAAACCTTCAACCTACAATTAATTTGTCCTGCTTGTAAGATGTGCTAGGGCAATGGGAATTCATGGCCACTCGTGGGAGTGCCTGAATAGCCAGAAAATGGAGACAGGTTATCCCAGAGACTTAGGGTAGAACCAGACACAACAGGGAAAAAATATCTATGAAATGATTCCTAACTATATTGTGCTATACTCATAGATCGGGCCTTGTCAGATCATTAGTCAGATTTCTTCTGGCAGCAGATGGGAGAATATGTAGAGAACCATAAGCAAACATTCTGTGGAAAGAGCCTAAATTGGGGGGTCTTCACTGATTCGTTCCCCTCAGAGTTCAGGGAACCCCATAGAAAAGGGCAAGGGAAGATTCCAGGAAGCAGAGGGAATAAAGCACACCAGCAGAACATGACCAACTGAATTAACTAAGGGTTACTATGAGCTAATAGAGCAAGCACAGGGGCTACTAGGGGCTACATCAATGTGCTCTGCCTATATGTTCTGGCTGTTATCCTGGTGTTTTTGTGGGACTCCTAACAGTGTCTTCAACTCTTTCACCTGTTCTTGAGACTCTTTCCTTCCTATTAGGATGACTATGCAGCCTCAATATGAGGGCTTCTCCCTTGTCTTATTGTATTTTATTGTTTTCCTGGTTTGCTGTCATCTTTTGGGGCCTTCTCTTTTCTGAAGAGAAAAAAAAGAAAGAAAATGGATCTGGAGGAGAGAAAAAGTAGGGGGAGCAGATAGAGTATGAAAGGAATTTTTTAAATTTAAAAATAAAAATCTTTAATAAGTAAAACAATAAAAAAACATAGTGTACCCCCCAGTGGGGTAAAATGATTTCTAGCCAAATTTATATAGGATTATGGACTTTACTGAGACTTTGTATCTATGAAGATATTTTAAAGTTGTAATTTTGGAATGCTGAACTTTTTCTCAAATGGTTACATAATCAAGTATCTATCTCATCAAATACAGCTTTGAAAGCACACAATTGAATTCAAATAAAAAATATGGTACTCTATCAGATCACCCAAATAGCAAGGAGAAGAGGAAAGATATTAGATAAAGTACCTCTTTGGATCTTGTCAGAACAGTGAACAATTCAAATATCCAAAATCCAGTCCATGGCTCTTATAGAAGAAAATACAGAGCCAAGTTCCCTGAAGCCTCACATATTTATTATCTATCTTCAAATTCCTTTGAATGTGAAATTTAATTAGATCTCAACAAACAACTTGGAGAGTCAGCAGAACTATATCTGTGTCAAAACGTGGAGGCTGAAACCAACACCGGGATTGACATTGACAACCTCATTTGCGTCTGTCAGAAACCCCTACAGGTTGTGAGATCAGCCTGTTTTTCTTAATCTCAGTGAGCTCTGGCATCCTTAATTGTTAAAAGAAGATATTTCCTACATCCCTGACTTTCATCAAGAGCAATGAGGTAAGGGTTACGAGATGCTTACATATCAAAATGGCTGGCACTCACTATGTCATTTGACATTGTTTTTTAATTCAAGGTTATAAATCTAATCACCAAACTAGGCCTGAAACATCGACTCTCATTAAGAAGCAAATGGTCAAGGTACTGAAAACTGAGTGGAATATTATGCGTCCATTACCCTTGACAGCTTCTTACATTTGCTGTCAGTAATGCACAGGACCAGGATGATGCTATAACTGTCAAGTTACACTTCTACTGCACCTAATATTTTAATAAAGGTCTCCTCAAGTTCCTCAAAATAATCTTGTGCATTATTTTCTCATTTTTCATACAATTCAGGAAATTATAATTCCCACTTATACCTATTCAGCCCTCTGTGTATTGTTCTCAATGGTTCAGTAATGACTCTGGATAATAATCTGTTCAATTTAAAGTATAGGGTTAGATGGGTGCATTTGCTTTTATCTTCCTCTTCTAAACAGAATTTCAGTTTCAGGTAACTACACTCCACTAGTAGAGGCTCTAGAACAAACTGTGATTGTCCTAAGAATTCATGAAATAGTTGTGTGATGATTAATCTATATTGTCAACTAGGCTGGAAATGTATCTCTGAGTATGTTTATGAGTGTGATTCTAAAAAGGTTTAACTGAAGATAAAAAGCTCACTATGATATAGGTAGCATTAGCCTAATAATCTTGGGTCCTGGATCAAATTAAATTTCACATTCTGCCAATAGGACCTGTGAACTTGATAGACTTGGACTTTCTCACCCTTTGCTCATTAGCATAAATGTTTCTGTCATAGACTGACTATTCCTAACCATTTTGACTGAAGTAGATCTTGCACAGGTGTTCTATCAGTTTGCTTCCTCAACATTTCTTAAATATGTACCCTTTTATCTATGTTATTTATTGTAATTTGGTAGAAGATTCCTTGAGCACAGCAATCAATTTTGGTTTATTTAATGCTAGTTCTCACCAGCCTTGAAAAATATCCTTTAGGTCATCTAAACATATTTCTCACACAAATGAATATATCAACATACATTACTTGTCTGTTGGGACATGCCATCCTGTGTCTCAAGAGGAACTGGGAAGCATTAAACTAGTATCACATTGCCCTTAGATGACCTTGGTTCTATGTGTAGGTTTTAAGATAGAGCTGATTGCTAGTCAGAGTGTAGTGAGTTGGCCTCAGATGTATCATACTTCAGCTCAGGGATGACTAGAGAATGGTAAATGAGCCACTGAGCCATTATCTTCCATCCTATCTATTTGCCTTGGTGTGTCAGAAAATGAACTGCTTGACAGCTTAATTCTACCCACTGCTTGGTGTGGGCAAGGTGAGTAGAACTGTTAGGGGATGAGTTATTCTCCACCAACTGATGTCCGTTTTCATCTTAACCTGAAGAGCTGAACATCTATATATCACTTAATAAAAATGAAATGTTTACCGGGCAGTGGTGGCACATGCCTTTAATCCCAGCACTTGGGAGGCAGAGGCAGGAGGATTTCTGAGGTCGAGGCCAGCCTGGTCCATAAAGTGAGTTCCAGGACAGCTAGGGCTACACAGAGAAACCCTGTCTCAAAAAAACAAAGTTAAAAAAATGAAGCATTTATATGTTATTTATATGTATATACACACACACACACACACATATATATATATATATATATATATATATATATATATATATATATACACATACACACATATCTCAATGCAAAGAAAAATTCTCAAATGGTGGTTGAAAAATACTTTTCAAATAAAGAAACTGAGGCAAGTATTTCTCTATGTTGATCTATCATTATTTCCCCTCAAGAAAAGCAGCATAAGATAGTGATGTTTAGTTTGTAAAGCTGAAGATACATTTTCTGGGAAATGTTTGAAAACTTCTACTGCTCAGATATATTCTAGATCCATTAAGTCTGAATTCCTAAAAGTCGTATTCAGGAGTGATGAAATGACTAAACTAGAAAAATCTTGTCAAGACTTTTGTAATAGTAAATAAAAAAGATCTCTGAACCTCTGTCTCATTAGTAACTTGTGGGTTTAGAGAAAATATGAAAATGGTAATAAAACTTGGAAAAATCATTTTTGCATGAATTATATTTTAATAAGTACTATCAGCATTTTGGTATTTTTCAGTTTTGTGTTCTTTGAATAACAAAGCAAAAAAATCAAAATAATTGCACTCATCAATGTTACAAGCAAATTCTTAAATACATGTGAGGATCCTGAAAGTGATGAGCTGCTGACATCATTGTACAGGAAACCAGCTGGTACTAACTGAACCAATGTCTAAGCTCCATGTTATTTGAAACTCAAACATATAAGAGGTGAGAATCCATATAATTTTAGTGAAAGTATGAGTCTTTTCAAATGCAAGGGTTACCAGTCTTCATTGTGTCTTGAAATCACTAAAGTATGAGTTAATGAGCCTTAGACAAGTGCTTTGATTTAGCTATTTGATATAAGATCCTGGAATGTGAATTTTTTCACAAGTACCGTATGTTTATGCTGCTGCTCCATTTTGAAAACTGTTAATTTAAGGACCTGAGAAATAGTGTGAAAATGGTATCATTTGTTATTCTAGAATCTCCTGTCTACAGCTTATTTAAGTAAATTACTTAATGTTGTGCAAACATAGATCTTCGTGTGGGAAAAGTTCTCTGTCTCCTATGGTTCATCATTGACCTTATTATCTATTACTACATCTATACAGCTCAACTGGTCTATACCATCTATTAGGATACTGAACTTGCCAAACTTTTAAAACTAAATAATAGACTTTTTGACATCATGAGATGTTGCTAATGAGCCAGCTAAGGTTGAAACTACATGCTTTTGGAAATTCAAGAAGATAAGACTTGAGATCTGACTGCAATCTTAGAATACTATACATCTTTAAAAGTTAAATGAGAGCCATCAAGATGGCTCAGAAGGTTTGTGTGTTATTACAGAATAAAATCATTATATTTTTTTTACTGCATTTTTTTATGGAGAGAAATGTAAGTTAAGTGCAGGAGAAAACTCAGAGATGGTACACACTTGAACTCCTCAGTTTGTCTCCAGGGAAAGAATATGTCTTGTTGGAAAAATACTAATCTGCAGAAAAATAATGCATGATTTTTATATAACTTTTAAAATTATTACATTATTATGTGCGTGTGCACACGTGCATGCACGAGTAAGTGTGCAGTATGTGTCAAGGCATACATGTCTAAAGGCCAGAGACTTGTAAGATTCATTGTTTCTCTCCATTTACCAAGTGGGTGCCAGGGACTGAACTAAAGTCTTTAGGCTTGGGTGCAGGCACCTTTACCTGCTGGGAAAAATCATTTTAACTGTCTTAAAAGCAAGAGAAAGTTTCCAAAGCCTGCCTCTTAAATTGAAAATGTAGTAATTTTCTTTTGACAATATAAGACTCTGTAATTTACTAATGTCTGGAGAATGGATGCAACCGCCAACTCCCTAGCTTATTTTACAACTAGAGTTAGGCATTAACCTTTCTTGAAGCTCAATTCCTTCTCATATTCAATATAGAATTGATATTAAATATATCAATATAGAACTAATTTAGGAGTGTACATGATGCCATTTTCATATGCACAGAGATTATTGCTTAATCCTACTGAAAGACAGAAGTGTGTTTCTAGCTTGTGGACCTCAGATATAACTTAGTGAAGATGTATCTATCAGTTACAACAAGGAGTCTTGAAAAATGCACAGCATTTTGTCAAACTGTCCCTTTCTTTCTTTTTTTTTTTTTTTAGATTTATTTTTTATTATAAATGAGTACACTGTAGCTGTCTTCAGACACATCAGAAGAGGGCATCAGATTTCATTACGGGTGATTGTGAACCACCATGTGATCGCTGGGATCCAAACTCATGACCTTCCGAAGAGCAGTCGGTGCTCTTACCCGCTGAGCCATCTCACCAGCCCAAATTGTCCCTTTCTAATAAAATAGACTTTCAACCAAAATCAATCAAAAGAGACAGGGAAAACCACTTCATAATCATCAAAGGAAAATCTACCATTATGATATCTCAATTCTCAATGTCTATAGCTCAAATACAAGGTCACCCACATTTGTTAAAAAAACATTACTAAAGCTTAAATTTCACATCAAACTGCAAACATTAATAGTGGGAGACTTCTATACCCCACTCTTACCAACTGACCAGTCATCTGGACAAAAACTGGACAAAAGTAATGAAATTAACAGACATTATGAATGAAATGGCCCAAACAGACATCTATAGTATATTTCAGCCAAACATAAAATAATATATCTTTCAGAATGTCATGGATCGCTCTCCAAAATTAACCATATGATTGAAAACAAAGCAAGCTCAACAGATTCATGCAAATTGAAATGATACCTTATAACACCTCAGACCATCATGGATTAAAGCTGAACTTCAACAGCAGCAAAAGCACCCCAAAGTCTACATACTCATAGAAATTGAACAATTCTCTACTCGGTGATCTCTGGGTCAGAGAAGAAATAAAGAAAGAAATTAAAGACTTTTTAGAATTAAATGAAAATAAATGTACAATATACCCAAATTTATGGAACACATTGAAAATAGTGGTAGAGAAGAGTTCATAGCTCTAAGTTCCTTCATAAGAAATTCGAAAGTTTTCATACCAGCAATTTAATAGTACACCTGAAAGCTCTAGGAAAAAAAAAGAACCAAGAACACCAAAGAAGAGTAGAAAGCAGGAAATAATCAAAATTGGGGCTGAAATCAATCAGTTAGAAACAAAGAAAATAGTACAAAGAATCAAAAACTAAGAGCTAGTTCTTTGAGAAAACAAACAAGATAGACAAACTTTTAGCCAAACTGACTTAATGATAGATAGACAGTACCTAAATTAAGAAAATCGGAAATAAAAAGGGTGACATAACAACAGACAGTAAGGAAATTTAAAGAATCATCAGTCTTGCTTCAGAAGCCCATGTACCACATGATATGAAAATTTATATGAAATGAATTTATTCTAGACAGACATCTATTACAAAAGTTAAAGCAAGATCAGGTAAACTATTTGAATATTTGTATAATACCTAAGGAAATAGAAGCAGTTGTCAAAAGTCTCCCAACCAAAAAAAAAAAAAAAGCCCTGGGCCAGAGGGTTTTAGTACAGAATTCTACCATATTTTCAAAGAGGAATTAATACCAAAACTCCTCAAAATATTCCACAAAGTAGAAACAGAAGGTACACTGCTAAACTCATCCTCTGAAGCCACATTCACTCTGATATCTAAACCACACAAAGACTCAACAAAGAAAGAGGATTTTAGGCCAATTTCTCTTATGATCATTGATGCAAAAATACTCAGTAAAATGCTCCCAGACTGAATCCAGAAACACAATAAAAGAGAAAGATTATCCACCATGATCAAGTAGGGATACAGGGATGATTCAATATATGAAAATCCATCAATATAATCAACCATATAAACACACTGAAAAAAATCACATGATTATTTCACTAGACATTGAAAAAGCCTTTGACAAAATTCAAAACCTATTCATGTTGAAAGCATTAGAGAGACCAGGGATGAAAGGCACTTACCTAAACACAATCAAAGCAAAATATTACAAGCCAATAGCAAACAGTAAACTAAACTAAAAGAAACTTAAAGCAATTTCAGTAAAGTCAGGGACAAGACAAAAGACTTTCTACTCTCTCTGTATCTATTCAATATAGTACTTGCAGTTCTAGCCACAGCAATAAGACAACTAAAGGAGACAACTAAAGGAGAATACAAATTAGAAAAGAAAAAGTCAAAGTGTCATTATTTGTGGATGATATCATAGTATTCATAAGCTGCCCCTAAAATTCTAACAAAGAACTACCATATTTGGTAAATTCCATTAAACAACTACCAACATCTTTGGTAAAGTGGCCAGATACAAAATTAATTCAAAGTAATCAGTACTCCTCCTTTATAGAAATAATAAATGGGGTGACAAAGAAATTAGGGAAACAACATCCTTTACAATAGCCATGAATAATACAAAATATCTCAGTGTAACTCTAACCAAAGATGTGAAAGATCTGTATGACAAGAACTTGGGGTCCCTGAAGAAAGAAATTGAAGAAGATATCAGAAGATGGAAAGACCTCCCATGCTCACGGAAAGGCAAGACTTACAGTTAAAATGATCATATTACCAAAAGCAACCTACAGATTCAACTCAATCCTCATCAAAATGCTAACACATTTTTTTATGTAGATCTCAAATGAGCAATTCTCAACTTCATGTGGAAAAACAAAAATCCAGGATAGCCAAAACAATCCTGGACAATAAAAGAACTTTGGGAGGAATCACCATCCATCACCCCAAACTGTATTACACAGCAATTTTGATAAAAACAAAACAAAACAAAAATGTATAGTATTAATAGAGAAACAGAAACATTGATCAATGAAATAGAACTGAAGTCCCAGAAATAAACTTGATTTTTTATAAAGAAGCCAAAACCATACAATGGAAAAATGAAAGCATCTTCAACAAATGGTGCTGGTGTAACTGAATGTCTACATGTAGAAGAATGCAAATAGATCCATATTTATTACCTTCTATAAAACTCAAATCCAAGTGGATCAAGGACCTCAACATAAAACTGGATACACTATATATCTCATAGAAGAGAAAATGGGAATTAGCCTTGGATATATGGACACAGGAGAAAATTTCCTGAATAGAACACTAACAGCTCAGGCTCTAAGATCAACAATTGATAAATGGGACCTCATGAAACTGAAAAGTTTCTATAAGGCAAAGGATACTGTCAATAGAACAAAACAGCAACCTACAGCTTGAGAAACGATCTTTACCAACACTGTATCTGACAGAGGACCAATATCCATAATTAATAAAGTACTTAAGAAGTTAGACACCCACAACCCAAATAACTCAATTAAAAATGGTCTACAGAGTTAAATAGAATTCTCAGCAGAGGAATCTCAAATGACTGAGAACCATGTAAAGAAATGTTCAAAGTCCTTAGCCATCAGGGAAATGTTAGTCAAAATTCTGAAGTTCCATCTTATAACCATCCTAATGTCAAAGATTAAAAACTCAAGAGACAACACATGCTGGCAAAGATGTGGAGCAGGGAGAACACTCTAGTTCCATTGCTAGTGGGAGTGCAAACTTGTACAATGTTGGAAATCAATTTGGCAGTTTCTCAGAAAATTGGGAATAGTTCTACCTCAAGACCCAGCTATTCCATTCCTGAGAATATACCCAAAAGATTCTCCAATATCCCATAAAGACACTTGCTCAACTATGTTCCTTTCATAGAAGGTTCATTCATAATAGCCAGAAATTGGAAACAACCTAGATGCCCCTCAACTGAAGAATGGAAAATGAAATACTATTCACCTATTAAAACTAAAAGATATAAATTTTGCAGGCACATGGACGTAACCTAAAAATATACTGAATGAGGTAATCCAGTTCAAAAAGGACATGCATGGCATAAGTGGAAACTAGCTATAAAATGTACTTCTCAGACCCACAGAAGCTAAACAAGAAGGAAGGCCCAAGCAAGGATGCTTGAATCTCACTTAGGAGGAATAAAATTGTTATAAGAGGCAGGCTAAGTGAGGGAACTGGGTGGCAGAGGGAATTGGGAGAATGGAGAGGAGTTCAGGATCAGGTATGGGGAAGGACAGGAGAGATGGCCAGTTGGCCATGAGAATGAATCGAAATCTGCAGCTGATGGGATTGAGGAGGTCGGAAGGGGCATATCCAAGATGTGACAGAGACCTGGGATATGGGAGGTGTCCAAAAACTAATTGGGGGCGACCTTATTTATGACTCACAGCATTGGGGATGTATAACCGGAAGAAGCCAGGCAGAAATCCCAGTGGAGTGATAATCATTGTTCATTCACATACCTTTCAAACTCTAATTTTTCCTGTCTACAAGAAATGCAGGAATTGAGGATAGAGCAATAACCAGCCCAAACTGAGACACATCCCATGGGCAAGCACAAATCCCTGACACTATTAATGAAAATCTGTTATGATAATCTGTTATGTGGACAGGAGTTTAACATAGCTGTCCACTGAGAGGCTCCATCCAACAGCTAGTTTAAACAGATGCAGGTACCCACAGCCAAACAATGGATGGAACGTGGGTACTTACAGAAGAGTAGGGGCAAGGTTTGTCAAAGGGGATAGAAACTCAACAGGAAGACCAACAGAGTCAATTAACCTGTACCTTTGAGGTTCTCAGAGACTGAACCACCAAGCAAAGAACATACAGTGACTGGATCTAGACCTTCCAGCACATATGGGGCAGATGTGCAGCTTGGTCTTCATGTGGGTCCCGAACAACTGGAGTGAGGGCTATCCCCAAAGCTGTCGCCTGTCCTTGGGATACACTCTTCTAGCTGAGCTGCCTTGTCTGGCCTCAGTGGGACAAGATGCACTGAGCCACACAGAGACTTGATGTGGCAGGGTTAGGGGATACCCAGGGTTCCCCTCCCTCTCAGCAAAGAGGAGGGTGAATGGAGGAAGAATTATGGGAGGGGGTAACCAGGAGGGGGGCAGTGAGTGAAATGTAGCATGAATAAAAAAGAAACAAAATGAAAAAAATAAATTCTGACTATGTAAAAGAAAGGAAGAAGAAAGAAAGAAAGGAAGGAAGGAAAGAAGGAAGGAAGAAGGAAAGAAAGAAAGAAAGAAAGAAAGAAAGAAAGAAAGAAAGAAAGAAAGAAAGAAAAAGATACTCAGCACATCAAAGAAGTTGTGAAAATTCAAAAGCATTTGGCTTTTTGGCATTGTTGTTTTTGTTGTTATTTTGGAGTAGTATGCTTATCTTTGTGCAATTAATACATCTGTCTATGAACAATGATTATATATTAAGTCCTTTGAGGTAGGGTATATTTATTTAAGTGGGGGGCTGACATGTAAAAAGATAATTATAGGTCGTGCTCATGTTAGGATAGAAGAAAATAGGGCAGTGTGAGAAAAGTGTTTTTGAAAATGTGCTTTAAATGCAAGGAAGAGGCCAAACAGTCATTGAAGTTTCCTTGGGAAATGTTAGCTAGGCCTGAACCCAAAGTAAGGGAAAAATAATAGTCTAGAGAGAGGCAAGGGAAGATATAGGTAGGACACATGAAGAGCCTGGAGAAGGAATAAGCTTAGCATGCTAGTGGAAAGAAGACTCTTATCACATTGCTGGAAGACAGGGTTTGCAGAGCATGATTAACTGTGTTGGGCACTGTATATAGCTTTGTCCAGTTGGAGAATAATTAAAATTAGATATGCAGCCCATTGCTCCTCATGCAGAGGTTAGTCCATCACTCATTATTGACTGGGCACAGTGCTAGGCACTTGAGAGTGGATTTCTGTATGATGTTGCTGAAATAGACTGTTCTCATCCCGGAATAATGATGCCTGGCAGAGAGTAGGATGATTGTTCAAGCCAAAAGTTTACCCTAGCCTGTGTTAAATGCAGTCAGTGATATAAATACCCTCACCTATTCTCTGCTCATTATTATTAAAGGAAATTACAAAGGGGGAAGTACCTTTATGAGAAAAAGCTTCTTTAATCTAATTATAGCTAGATAATGTTTCACACTTGCTTCTGAGCATCCCAAAGGAGATTTTATTATTAGCATTGCTGGGGTTGTGTGGTTTTCTCTCTGCCAAATGTTTTGGAAAAGTCCCACTGACAGCTACGGCTGTGGTAATGTTCAAAAATTACAAGTGCTGTTAAGATGTCAGGAGGCCCACTTGCTCCGACAAGTCAGAAGAGGCTAAAATAGAACCTCAAAGGTAATAAGTGTGAAGATCTTGAAGCTTTTTCCCTTGGTGCTCAAGAGAGGGGAGGGAGGAGGAAACATTTTGAACACTTCTACAACCTGTCACTTCCTCTTTAATCTGCAGCATTGAGATTGAAATGGTTGGTGCAGTACAATGTGATCGAGAATTTATCCACCTTGTTTCCATCTGCATGTCATTTACCCAGGGCTCTTTGTAAGATGTGGATTATGATCCAGATATTTATAAGTAAATCTTTCTGCATTTCTAATAAACTCTCAGGGATTTAGAAGTACTGATGCACAATATACAGAAGGGACACAATTTGCCTTTAAAGTAGAACGTTTCCAAGGTGTTGAAAGGAAATATTTGTCAATAACTTTCCTACTTAGAAGTCTTTGGATCTAAAATAGCTCCAACAATTTCCTCATTGTTTTAACAATATATCTTAAATGTATACTTTGGGAATTTCATATATATATGTATATAAATATATATACACATGCATATATATTATATGTTTTATATATTGTATATATATATTGTGTGTATATATATGTATACATATACATATATATATATTGTATTTTAAGCATATCTCCACTTCAGTTCCACTGAGATTCCACATATGTCTTTTCTATCTTTATGTCCCATTTTTCACTGCCCATTTTTGCTTACAAAATACAAATACTTCAAGGAGCTAAAATGACCAAGCCTTACCAAATCCTACAGAGTACACTTCCAAATATCAACTGTCACAGTGTTTTGATTTGTCTGCCTTATCACCCTCTCACACTGCCCCCACAGCATCCTAGACACACATCCTGGCTACTGCCTTCTTTATGGCTCTCCATAAAGAATCACAGCTATTTTTCATCAGTGAAAATCCTACACCATGGTCTGCCTTGGATCTCTTCCAATGAATTCATTGTCTTTGGGATAAAATTCAACAGGATCACAGGGGGTAGCATTTCTGTTATTTAAAAATTTTAAAATAAGCTCAGTATTTAGGGTAAAGGACATTTAGATTCCCATTTCTTAAACTCAGACTGCTTCCAGGTAAGCTTAACAAATATATAGAAAAGTCATTTTCACTGTGTCCCATGAGAAGGAAGGACAGTGGAAAATAGGAGGGCAACATTAAGGTAGAAGTGTACAAGAGCAATTTGCAAATTTATTTGGAATAGCAAAAAACTCAGGATGGCAAAACCTATTCTCCACAACAAGAACTTCTCTGGGAAGTACCATCCCTGGGCTCAAGCTGTACTACAGAACAATGGTGATAAAAACGGCATGGTATTCATACAGAGACAGGCAGGTAGATCAATGGAATAGAATTGAAGACCCAGAAATGAACCCACACACCTATGGTCACTTGATCTTTGACAAAGGAGCTAAAACAATTCAGTGGAAAAAAGTCAGCATTTTCAACGAATGGTGCTAATTCAACTAGAGGTCGGCATGTAGAAGAATGCAAATCTATCCATTCTTAACTCTTTGTACAAAGCTCAAGTACAAGTGGATCAAGGACCTCCACATAAAACCAGATACACTGAAACTAATAGAAGAGAAGGCGGGGAAGAGTGTCAAACACATGGGTCCAGGGGGAAATTTCCTGAATAGAATACAAATGACTTATAATTTAAGATCAATAGTTGACAAATGTGACCTCATAAAATCCTAAAACCTCTGTAAGGCAAAGGACACTGTTAATAGGACAAAATGGCAACCAACAGATTGGGAAAAGATCTTTACCAATGTTACATCTGATAGAGGGCTAACATCCAATATATACAAATAACTCAAGAAGCTAGACTCCAGAAAGCCAAATAACCCTATTAAAAATGGGGTACAGAGCTAAACAAAAAATTCTTAACTGAGGAATACTGAATGGCTGAGAAGCACCTAAAGAAATGTTCAACATCCTTACTCATCAGGGAAATGCAAATCAAAACAACTCTGAGATTCTACCTCATACAAGTCAGAATGACTAAGATGAAAAACTCAGATGTCAGCAAATGCTGGCAAGGTTGTGGAGAAAAAGGAACACTCCTTCATTGCTGGTGGGATTGCAAGCTGGCACAACCACTTGGAAATCAGTTTGGCAATTCCTCAGAAAATTTGACATAGTACTACCTAAGGACTCAGCAATACTGACTGGGCATATATCAAGAAGATGCTCCAACATATAACAAGGACACATGCTATGTTCATAGCAACCATATGTATAATAAATAGCCAGAAGCTGGAAAGAACCAAGATGTCCTTTTCGCAACTTTTACATGTTTCCCTCAGTTCAGAATTCTTCTGAGATCTTCTGTGATTACCTTCTTCAGAGACTTGAAGTTCTTGTCAAATAGATCTTTCATTTGTTTGGTTAGAGTCACACCAATGTATTTTATATTATTTGTGATTGTTATGAAGGGTGTTTTTTCCCTAATTTCTTTCTCAGCCTGTTTATCCATTGTGTAGAGGAAGGTCACTGATTTGCTTGAGTTAATTTTATATCCAGTCACTTTGCTGAAGTTGTTAATCAAGTTTAGGAGTTCTCTGGTGAAACTCTTGGGGTCACTTAAGTAGACTATCATATCATCTCCAAATGGTGATACCATTGTTTTTTATTTATGAATTTGTATCCCCTTGTCCTCCTTTTGTTATCTAACTGATCTAGCTAGAACTTCAAGAACTGTACTGAATAGATTGGGAGAGAGTGGTCAGTCATGTCTAGTCCCTGATTTTAGTGAGATTGCCCCAAGTTTCTCTCTATTTAGTTTTGTGTTGGCTACTGGTTTGCTGTATATTGCTTTTACTTTGTTTAGGTATTGGCCTTGAATTTCTGATCTTTCCAAGACTTTTAACATGAAGGGATGTTGATTTTTTTTAAGTGGTTTCTTAGCACCTAATGAAATAATCATGTTTTTTTTTCCTTTGAGCTTGTTTATACTGTGGATTATGTTGATGGATTTCTGTATATCGAACCATCCCTGCATCCCTGGGATGAAGCTTACATGATTGTGGTGAATGATTGTTTTGGTGTGTTCTTGGATTTAGTTTTGGTACATTTACACAATGGAGTACTACTCAGCTATTAAAAACAAAGAACTCATGAAATTCTTAGACAAATGGATGGAACTAGAAAGTATCATCCTGAGTGAACTGACCCAATCCCAAAAGAACACACATGGTATGCACTCACTGATAAGTGGATATTAGCCCAAAAGCTCTGAATACCAAGATATGATTCACAGGCCACATGAAACTCAAGAAGAAGGAAGACCAAAGTGTGGGTGCTTCGGTCCTTCTTAGAAAAGGAAACAAAATACTCATGAGTGCAAATATGGAGACAAAGTGTGGAACAGTGACAGAAGAAAAGGCCATCCAAAGACTGTCCTACCTGGGGATCCATCCCATTTACAGTCACCAAAACCAGACACTGCTGTATATGCCAAGAAGTGCATGCTGACTGGAGTGGCTCTGCCGTAGCCTGACAAATACAGAGGTAGATGCTCGAAGCTAACCTTTGGACTGAGCATGGGATCACCAATGGGGTCCCCAGTGGAGGCATTAGAGAAAGGATTGAAGGAGCTGAAGGGGTTTGCAACTCCATAAGAACAACAATAATATCAACCAGAGCTTCCAGGGACTAGACCACCAACCACCAACCAAAGAGTACGTATGGAGGGACCCATGCATGGTTCCAGATGCATATGTAGCAGAGGACAGCCTTGTCAGGCATCAATGGGAAGAGAGGCCCTTGGTCCTGTGAAGGTTGGTGCCCCAAAGTAGGGGAATTTGAGCATGAGGAGGCAGGAATGAGTGGATGTGTGGGTGAGGGAACACCCTCATAGTAGCCGGGGAGGGGTAATGGGATAGAGTGCTTCAGAGGGAGGGTTGGGAAAGGGGATAACATTTGAAATGTAAATAAAGAAAATATCCAATAAAAAATTGTAAAAATTGTTGCAAACAGGCATTCAGTAGAAGTTCTCTGTACCCTAGTCTAGTCCATTGCCTGGTACCTAGTATCTCTATGGAATTCTTACCAATACTACTCGCAATTTAGCCCAGAATGCTTCTATCTTTCAATTTTACCATAGTATAAATAATATCACTTATTTTTCCTTTCCTAGTTATCCAGGAAGTTATATCTCAATATCCTAAAACTTTATAATTCTTTTGAGCCAATTTGCTTTACTAAGTATTCTATATACTGCTGTTTTTATCAAATATTTCTTTAGATATTGTTGTTATCACTAGGCTTTCTTTGTGTGCTGAAGGTATACATATATTTAAATTAGAAACTATTATGAGACAGTGCAGTGTGGAAATTAGTGTCCACTTAATACCCAATCAAATGAATAAAAATATGCCTATAGACCCAAACTCTCACTCTCATTATTCTACTTGGGTGGGTGGAAGAGCACTCTCATAGAAACAGGGGGAGGGAAGATGAGATAGGAAGCTTCCAGGGGAAAACCGGGAAAGGGGATAGCATTTAAAATGTAAATAAAGAAAATATCCAATAAAAAAATGATCTTCACCAATGCCTGTCAAAAATAGTTTTCATTTGACTTGCCTCTTTGATGAAAAAAAAAATCATATTTCGCTCCTGTTGACTATATTCATGATTTTGGTTCATTTTTCTCCTGAGATTTTTGTGTTTTTCCTATTGATTTAGAGATAACTTTATATATTAAGAAAATTAGTCTTTTGCCATACTTTTGAAAATTGAACATAGTTTTTAGTTTACCTTGGAATGTGTATGTGTAGTAGGCGAGTGAGGGTAGCTAGGTATGTAAAAACTACCGTTAAATTTAAAAACCATGTGAATAAGTTAGTCAGTACCTTATTGGTTTCTAAACTATACTTAGGAAGGTTTGCTACTTTGAGATTGTTTTAAAAATTCTGTTCATAGGAGATTTCCTTGATCATCAGCAGTTATGGGTAACTTTACTTCTGACACCAATAGGGCCTTTTGAATTAGAAAACTAAAATGTGTTCATGCAGTTGTCATTGCCACTTGCTTTTTAAATACTGAAACTAATAAAATATACACATAATCAAAGTATTTTTAGGCATTGGGGATATAAGAAACTTTATGTTTCCAGTGTTCAGAATCTGTATTATCACCTAGAAGTAAGGCCACTCCTAAATAAAAATGTTAATTTCCCACAATTTGTTAAACTTTTTATTTCATTTAAAATTTTTGTACAATATATTTTTTCATGTGTTTCTCTTCCCTCAACTCCTCCCATACCCTCCTAACCTCCACACCCAACTTCATGTTCTCTTTCTTTTTCAACCCTCAGAAAGCAAAACATGAGAATTCAAACAAACTTTTTATATTTGAATAGCCAGTTCTCCAGCTCTTTCCAATTGTCTCTATACTGTATTGACTGTAAGTTTTTCTCGGGTTCCAAAATTGTTTCCACACACACACACACACACACACACACACTCACCACTTCCTACTTCCTTGTTGACAAGAATTTTTGCCCCTTTCTTTTTCTTTTGTCTGTTCTAGAGTCATATG
>NW_022196911.1:37845919-37851899 GCF_008632895.1 Mastomys coucha | reverse complement strand
AGTCCATAGTTCCTCTAGGTACTGGTTCTAATTAATCAATTCTGGTAGTGGTTGGTACAAACTCTCTTTGCATAAAAGCTTAGCAAGATCGCTGATAGTTTCTTGATCACTTTTCTTGGTACAAATCTATTGATTTGCTTTGCTTTGAATTCAAGGCCCCTATATTAGATGAGGACTTAGTGCTGAAGACATTTTTGCATCTTAGCTGTACTTTCATATTTTGTCTCCTTATCTGAATATGAGCAAGAGTCAAACAGTAAAACAAGTTTGGGCATGTTGTCTACTTTCTTACAAAGAGATATTACAGTTCTCACATAAGAAATAGCAGGAGGTTCAAATCAGTGACTGCAGTGTCTCAACCAAGAATTTATGCAAGAAAAATTTGGGTTAAACCAAACATAAATTGTAGGAAAAATCAATTACCTGATTTGTTTATGAAGCTAGTAAATCCAGAGACAAATGTCTCCATAATCAAACATTTTGAAAATAACTAATTTATAAATGAATCTATAGCAATGCTAATCGAGAAAAGCATTTGGAACACATAAATTATAGATTTTTAAAAGGTTATATCACTAAAAATTATTATTAATGATATAAGAATGTTTCATGGGTAATTTTTATTAGCTTTCAAAAGATAGAAACAATTGAAGATTACTCATAAAGACATTACATTAATTAATGTAGAATATGCATTTTACAAGCCCCCAAAGGAAATTCCAAAGTAAGATGGCTTCATTGGTGAATTTGGTCAAATGTTTTGGAGGAAAATGATGTCCATTTTATGTGTATCACCTAGAAATTTTGAGAAAAAAGACTGCTACCCAATTACTTCTTACTAGCTATTAAACCCAAGACTACAGATAAAAAAATTTGTAGAACTATATAATTAAAATATATACATGCTAACTAATACTCTGACAAATCTTAGAAAAGTAAATGTAATAATATTGGAGGGTAATACATTGTGATTTATAAGAGTTCTTCCTGGGGGTACAAGGTGAGTATAATGCACAAATAAATTGATATCATTCACTATAAAATATATACAATGAAAACTAGCAGTAGCCTCATGTCACACCATTGTATAGATTGTTGCTTATGCATTATGTAGTTAAAAAAGAGTATAAGGTAGTTCTAAAAGTTCAGAAGGAATCACTTGAAAGTGGTGGTGTGATTCTGAGTGAAGCAACCATCCTGTAGATATGACAATGAAAGTTTATGTACAAAAGATGAAACATAAATTTTATAAGAATTAAAAATATTTGCTTATCAAATGTCTGTTAAAATATTACAAGAAAGGCACTGTAAGAAAATAGGTTTTTTTATGTGTGCTCTAATAAACACTTGTATCAAAAAGACACCAGATGTAGCTTTTAAAAATCTTAATAAGAAAACATGAAATAGACTTCTTAATGGGCAGATATCTACAGATAAAAAAATCAATTGATATCATTTGATAAGTATACAAGAAGAGTCTGGCCCTAACTAAAAGTACAATAAGAAACACTACATACTTTTCAAAATAATTAAAATTGGAAAGATTGGGTATAATATTAACAAGAGTATGAATATTTGAAACACATATATGCTGCTAAGGTTGTGAATTGATACAGTCACTGTAGGAGAAAAACGGATGATTTCATAGGAAGTAAGGTCTACCTATATTGATATAATAGTGGTAGTGTGGCTGAGGGAATAACCAATCACTTTGAGTTGATCTGGTACTGTAAAGCTAGTCTATAACCCACACCTGAGAAGGCCTTAGGAATCAACTTACTACTGTTTAGTTAAGCTGTCATTGTGTCAAGCTAACGTCTATTACCATAGAAATGTTACTCTCACCCAAATTACAGAAGTGTGCAACCAACTGTGGTTAATACTGAGATTCATGGCTGTTTATATTACAAGATTAAGTTGATAACTCAATGTTCTTCCCTAAATAAAATATTCAGCAACTTATCAAACCCAGAGATTATCACAGAAGTAGCAGCATAAAAAACAGAAGAGCCAGGAGATAAGGAGAAGTGTTATGAAATGCTGTCTTCTCTCCAGAGAAACAAATAACCCTATTAAAAATGGGGTACAAAGCTAAACAAAGAATTCTCAACTGAGGAATACCGAATGGCTAAGAAGCACCTAAACAAATGTTCAACATCCCTAGTCACCAGGGAAATGCAAATCCAATCATAAAAGAACACACATGGTATATACTAACTGATAAGTGGATATTAGCCCAGAAGCTCAGAATACCCAGGATACAATCCACAAACCACAACCCTGAGATTTCACCTCATACCAGCCATAATGGCTAAGATCAAAAACTCAGGTGACAGTAGATGATGGTGAGGTTGTGGAGAAAGAGGAATACTCCTTCATCACTGGTGGGATTGCAAGCTGGTTCAACCACTCTGGAAATCAGTTTGGCAGTTTCTCAGAAATTTGGACATAGTACTACCAGAGGACCCAGCTATACCACTCCTGGGCATATACCCAGAAGATGCTCCAACATGTAATAAGGACTATGTTCATAGCAGCCTTATTTAAGATAGCCAGAAGCTGGAAACACCCTAGATGTCCCTCAACAGAGGAATGGATACAGAAAATGTGGTATATTTACACAATGGAGTACTACTCAGCTATTATAAACAATGAATTTATAAAATACTTAGGGAAATGGATGGATCTGGAAAATATCATCCTGAGTGAGCTTTCACAAAAGAAAACACATGGTATGCACTCTCTGATAAGTGGATATTAGCCCAGAAGCTCAGAATACCCAAAATACAATCTACAAACCACAAGAAACTCAAGAAGAAGGAAGACCAAAGTGTGGATACTTGTTAGATCCCTCCCTCCTGCCTCAGCTCCATGACATCAGAGCTTACAACTGGAGACTGTCAGCTCGAAAACAAAAAAGGAAACAAAAAAAAAAAAAAGAAAAAAAAATTTTTTTTCAGTGCGTTTAAGCACGTTTACTAAAAAGGTTGTGGCTCTGAGTCCACTTGGCGGATTAATCTTTCTGGGAGCCAGCGTGTTCCGTTCTCTTTCTGAGAAAATATACACACGGATCCTCAGCCCCAGACCTAACCAGGGTCTGGTCCATACCAAGCATTGGTGAGCAGGTCCTTCCACCGACCGTACCATGGCATACAAATTTGAAGTGTTAGGATGCCAATGTTGGTCTGCCTCGGACTGACCTTTGATGTCCATCTGCATAAAATTTAAAATAAAGAGTACAAAGGCAAGATGTGCCTTTGGAGACCTTGGAGGGAACAGATTCCCCCTTCTTTTAATATTAAAAATTCAAATTCTCTTGCAGAGATTAAATATGGAGCAGAGACTGAAGGAGGGGCAAGCCAGCCTAAATATAGATATCATCTGAGAGGCTCTGACAGTACTTGACTAACACAGATGTAGAGGCTCACAGCCATCCATCAAACTGAGTACAGGGTCCCCAGTGAAGGAATTAGAGAAAGGACCAATGGAGCTGAGGGGTTTGTAGCCCCTTAGGACGAACAACAATATGAACTAACTAGTACCCTCAGAGCTCCCAGGGTCTCAGCCACCAACCAAGGACTGCACATGGAGGGGTCTGATTGTTCTGGCAGCATGTGTATAGTAGAGGATTGCAAATTCGATCATCAATAGGAGGAGAGGACCTCGGCCCTGTGAAGGTTCTGTGCCCCAGTGTAGGGGAATGCCAGGGCCAGAAAGTGGGAGAGGGTGGGGTGGCAGGCATGGGGAAGGGGGAGGCAACAGGGGTTAGTTTTTGTTGTTTTTGTTTGTTTCTTTGTTTTTTGGAGGGGAAACTGGGAATGGAGAAATTTACATGTAAATAAAGAAAATATCTAATAAAAAAAATTCAAATTCTCAAAGTGTGAAGTTTACATTGAGTAAATATTGTCTCTGAGAATTATAAATTATCTCAATAATATGGGTAACATTAGATTGTTAACAAAACATCTCAAATGCCTGACTGCAATAACCAGTTCCATTATCTGTTCCAATCTATTTAGAAACACCAAACATAGGAAATTAATGTAGGCAATGACTACATTTTTTGTTGCTTTCCTGTTAAGGCAATTGTAACTAGAAAACTTGAAAAGGCATCCATAGTTACATGTGCATATTCTATCTTTATTTTTTAAAATCTGCAATATTCTTTAAAAATACCAAATTATCACGTCAAGCCATTACTATTTTGATGATACAAAGAATCACATTATATGACCAATTGTTTTTGTGTAAAGTCTGTAATCTGCCTGGGATACAAATTTGCTGTATCATTGCCTTAAGGGTCTTGTCCAGGCAGTTTAAGATATCTTAAGACAGTTTTTTAAAGGAACTGTACTTTCTCTAATTTCTGTAAAGCTGTTTGTCTCACCAGTTAATTTCTATCAAAGGATTAAGTCTGGTGGCGAGTTTAAGATGAGCCAAAAGTAACTTGAAATTAGCAGCTCATCTTTTCTTTTTTGATACAACTTTTTTGATGTAGCTGAGGCTTTAATAGTTAACTTACACTGAGAAATTCAAAGTCTTAGCTTCTTGTACTGAAGCAGAGACAAATAAAATTATATATAAGGCTTTTAGACATTTTCAGAGGCAACATTTTCTAATGATTACAAATTCACTAGAAATTAAATCTTTAATATAACTAGGATGTGGAGGGAAAAACAACCTCTTAAAACACACAATAACTCTATTCTGTGACCTCATTGACTTTCCACAAACCCCAAGTTTAAAATTACTTTGAACCACACCTGGATAGAACTGTGACAACACTGGTTTTGTCTTAAAAACAATTCCCTGGAGGTAAGGGAGAGGTGAGGCCAGGAGGACTTCCCTAGGTCTGGTTTGTAAAACAAAAGGAATGCCTCTCAGGCTTTACAGAAGCCTCTCTGAGCTTTTGCATTAACTCAAATGTAAATATTTCACTGAGCATACCACCTGAGTTATACCCAGATTCCAAGGGCAATTTTGCTGCTAGAAAGTAAAACCCAATTTTAAACAATCTATACTCTTTAAACTCAATACTAAAAATATTACGTTACAAAGTTTTTTTTTTTATTTTAGATATTTTCTTTATTTACATGCGAATTTCTCCTTTCCCAGTTTCCCCTCCAAAAAACAAAAAAACAAACAAAAACAAACCCCTGTTGCCTCCCCCCTCCCCATGCCTGCCACCCCACCCTCTCCCACTTTCTGGCCCTGGCATTCCCCTACACTGGGGCATAGAACCTTCACAGGGCCGAGGTCCTCTCCTCCTATTGATGATCGATTTTGCAATCCTCTACCATACACATGCTGCTTGAACAATCAGACCCCTCTATGTGCAGTCCTTGGTTGGTGGTTGAGACCTTGGGAGCTCCGAGGGTACTAGTTAGTTCATGTTGTGTTACAAAGTTTTTTAAGTGTCCCCCTGCTTTTGAACTGTAGTTAGCAAGCCTGGGTCATTCTGAGATAACTTCTCAGAGCTCGATAGGTCTCTGGAAAGTAAAATCATGGTGTTAACTGATAAGCTACATGGCACAATGACTTTACCATTCCCTTCCTAAAGTACCAGGTGAAATTATTTTTTGGTGGGTTATTTAATAATGCATTAAATGATTTATCAGCTTGTCTCACTAGTCTTTTTGCCAGCCACTACCTCATCAGGCTTGGAGACCTTTACCTTCACCCTTGGCTCTTCGGCCTTGTAGGGTGTAAGTTTCGGCCTCCCTGGCTCCATTGCTGTGCTCTGCCCATTCTTCCTCATTCCCAATTGGGTCAGAGTTGACTTCGAGGCATCCCAAGGAAAACCAGTGCCCTTTGAGTAAGTTTAGGGCTTCCCCTCTCTGCCTTTCAGTGTACTCTGCCCTTCTACCTGTTCTTACTCATATCCTTTCGGAGCAGAGGTGACTTCGAGGCATTGTAAGACCCCCGAAGGGAGACCCTTACTCAAGTCTCGGGGTTGCCGCACACCCAGGGAGACACTGAG
>NW_022196911.1:37831349-37845350 GCF_008632895.1 Mastomys coucha | reverse complement strand
TCTCTGCTCTATAGGAGCATGCTTGACTCCATTTTGGGACTTAGTTAAGAATTTTTATTCTACAGCATCAATTTCAACTTTAAGACCAGAGGTTCTCAGACTAGGAGCATATGAAAATTTGTATTGCCTGGTACAAAGCCCATAATTTAAAGTATGGCTATTATATGATATTAAGCAGCTACTAAACAACTGTTCTGAATTCTACCACCTGGTATATGGCCTGCAACTTAAGTCGTGACCTTTAGACTGTGCTAAGTGGCTGCAAAACTCTAGCTGGAGTTGTCTGTTGAGATTTTGTCCATCTTGGCTGAATCAATGCCATGTGTGTACCTTTAACGCCACGTGTTATCTGAGTTACCAGCTTTAAACTAGCTTTGTAACTGACGTTACAAATTTTTATCATACCCAATAACTTATAAATCAATAATCATACAGAACATATTTATACCTTTAAGACTACTTAGAAACCAAAAGAAGTGGCTACACAAATCTTATAAATTTAGATCAATCAAAGAATTTAGAACTTAAGCTTCTGACCCCTTTTACAAGCAGCTTTTCAGCAGGGCAACTTAAATCAGCTTTTGCTTTGTCTTTCCGTTTAAATCTATCTCTCACACTATTTGTATGACTCAGGAATCTGTCTGTCCCTGCCTCCCAAGTGCTGGGATTAAAGGCGTGTGCCACCACCGCTAGGTACACCAGGATCTCTTGACCTGTAGTTCCCTGCAATGCAGTCTTATTTAACACTCTTATTTCTTGAAGCCATGTGCAACAAGATTCTATCTCATCTGGGAGATTTTTTTAACGCATCCTTTTCAACCCTGATTCCTTTTGTTAGAAGCAACATTTTTACGCTTAAATATTGCGGCTTTCATCTCATTTGAACTCATTCTCACTGTTATACTTCTAGGTGAAATTAAGCACCGGGTCAACGCCAACTCAGCCTAGACCCGTACACTTCTTGCATGTACAACAATAATTCTACAATATTAAAATAAGGCTAGTGCTAGCATTGAAAATATCTACCGTGCAGAGTGTATGACCTTTATCTTCTGAATTCTTTTAGGCAGGGCCCTGCTTCTTAACGGTGTCTCCTTCATCTATCCTCCATATTTGAGCCCCACGAATTTGGGTGCCATTATGAAGCTGTCTCACAGTTTCACGAACCAAGTTCTCTCTCAGTTGAAGGGAGAAAGGGACCTGAAACACAGAGTTTGAGAACAAAAGGACAGGAAGCCAAGTTGAGGAGCTCCAATCAAGGCTTGCAACTTTACTTTTGGGGTTCAGCCTTTATAAGTACAAAGAAAGCAAAGCTGGGTATCTAGGTTACAATGACATTTGCATAATATAAACAACATGGGAGGAGTCACGGAAGAGTCAGAAAAGAGTCAAGGGGAAGCTGGGCTTGCCACTTGCTCTCTTGAGGATGGAGGTCAACAGCGGATGCCCTCAGGCAGTCTGTTTATTTACATTCAACAATGTCAGCTGTCAGGCCAACCTTCCTCCAGAATCCTGGAAGGAAGAACTCACTGTTGTGGGCCTTTGTTTTAGGCACAGCAGGTGTGAGCTGACAGTCTCCAATTGCAAGCTCTGAAGTCTTGGAGCTGAGGCAGGAGGGAGGGACCCAACAGATACTTTGATCCTTTTTAGAAGGGGGAACAAAATACCCATGGAAGGAGTTGCAGAGACAAAGTATGGAGCAGAGACTAAAGGAACAACAATACAGAGAATGCCCCACCTGAGAATCCTTCCCACATTCAATTACCAAACCCAGACACTATTGTGGATGCAAGCAATTCTGGCTGACAAGAACCTGATATAACTGTCTCCTGAGAGGCTCTGCCAGTACCCAACTAATACTAAAGTAGAAGCTCATAGCCATCCATTAGACTGAGTACAGGGTCCCCAATGAAGGAGCTAAAGAAATGACCCAAGGAGCTGAAGGGGTTTACAGCTCCTTAGGAGGAACAACAATATGAACTAGCCAGTACCCCCAGAGCTCCCAGGGACTAAACCACCAACCAAAGAGTACACATGGTGGGACTCATGGCTCTAGTTGCATATGTAGCAGAGGATGGCCTAGTCGCTCATCAATGGGAGAAGAGGCCCTTGGTGTGTAAAGGTTCTATGCCCCAGTGCAGGGGAGTACCAGGGCCAGGAAGCAGGAGAGGGTGGGGTGGTGAGCAGGGGGAAGGGAGAGGGGACAGGGTTTTTTTCAGAGGGGAAAATGGGAAAGGAGATATCATTTGAAATGTAAATAAAAAAATCATCTAATAAATAAATAAACAAACAAAAAAAATGCTGTCTTCTGGGCATGGTTCAGCCAGTGCAGTTATGACCTCATAACTGTTGTGGTTATCTGCAATTAACTTCACAAGATAGGGCTGGCCTAGCAATACTCAAAGATCATGGAAGAATTCATGGGGCCATACTCCTCCCTGTTAGACTGATGGATACTTGGGAAACTGTGGGGAGCCGTGAATCTTGAGAGGCATTCGCCATGGCAAGATGGTGCCTACTTCCGCTGTTAACTCCTAGTGGACAACTGTTTGCACATGTGCGTAGAGTGAAAAGACGCCATGTCACGGCCCATTCTGGGGCTTTACGTAGGGTAATGAGTGAACAGCCAATCATGAGCAGACACGTCACGCTGTGGGCAGATACGCGCACTGTGGTGTATATAAGCAGTGCGGATTTTGGGCTCGACCCTTTTTTCCCTATGGATGGAGACAAATAAACAGTTGCTGCAGAAGGAACCTAGTGTCCGCGTGTCTTCTTCCCGGCGAGAAGACTGCGCGGGCTACAGGAAACAGTAGTCATTGTCCTCTATTTTATATTCACTGAGGAGCTAACAGACTCTTGTGCATAGTTTCAAACACATGGTCCCATATGGTCCTGATCCTGGTCTACAATCAACAAACAATCAAGCAACTTGTAGGGAGGAAGTTGTAGGGAGGAGGAAGGAAAAGAGAGGTGAGAGATTTAGAAAAGGTGGGGAATTTATAATAGTTGAAAAACACTGTATACATGTTTGAAATTGTCAGTAACAGACTCAATTTAAAAAAGGGGGTCTGCTAACCTGATCTAGCCACTCCTCTCCTAGGTATTTACCTAATAGAAACAAAAATATATGTTTCAATAAAAAAAATTGTACAATGCTATTAATATTAGCTTTATTTTTGTTTTGCTTTGAGACAGGGTTTTACTGTATAGCCCTGGCTGTCCTAGAACTATATTGACAAGGCTAACTTCAAACTCATAGGGATCTACCTGCCGTTAACTCTCAAATACTGAGTTTAACGATATATACTACTATGCTAGGCTTCAGTTTTATTTGTAATAATTAAAATATCTGATAACAACAGAATTAACAGACAAATTGTAGGCTATCAATATAACCAGTTTCATTCATTGCTGAGAGGGAATGAATAACTAACACCAGCAAGAACAGTAATGGATCTCAAAATAATGGGTGTTTAATGAATTAAGACAAGAGAGTGAATATGTATTGAGTTTTTCTATAATATAAAAGTTTTGAAAAGACAATCCAATATATATTGGTAGAAAATCCATTAACTATTGCTTGGGTGAAAAGTGCATGCTGTGGGAAATTAGATGCCAAAGGGATATGAAGATACTTTTTAAGCAATAGTTATGACCATTACTTTTGACTGTGGAGAGGAGTGGGTGAGCAAGTATGTCAAAACTTATTAAATTATACACTTTAAATTTAAACAATGTAGTGTACAATAATTATATTTCCAATAACACTCTTTAAAAAGATCAACCTTGCCCTTCTAGGTGTCATGGATTTTTAATTATTGTAACTCTGTTATTTTGTTCTCTCATAAAACTGTAAATTAACATTACAATGGACACTAACGGAAACAGAAGAGCACAAAACATACATGACACCTTGTCACCAGCTGTCTATAGAATCTAACACAGTGGCTTCTCACAAGTCCAGTTAGTGCCTCTTAGAAGTTTTCTTATGAAGTTAAATGACTTCTCTTTCTCTGCTGAACTGGGTGAAAGCTTTCAGGCATTTGAAAAATTCTTAAGCACATTCTTGAAAAATCCACTTTCAGTTTTCATGATGGAATAAAACTCTTTCCCCCATTTAAATTCAAACCACAAATTTTGATGACCAAATTTTGAAGAATACTTATTTTATTTTTAGATGCTAGACCGCTAATATTTGGAACACTAAAGTGAAATAGTAGAGTAGGAGAAATAGTACTATATAGTTATTAAGTAGCCTTAAAATTATTTATAGTCAAATTTTGATTATTTTATACTACTAAACAATGTACAAGCTGTCATAATATTAAATGAAAAGACAGCAAAACTAGAAATTAGCAGGGTGACTATTCTTTTCAATGGCATGTGTTCAGCAAAAAGATGAACTGGTTTTGTCCTGAATAAAGGGCTGTGATGAAGCCATTTGTCAATGTGCTGGCCTTTCGGCTGATCAATGTTTATTACTTCCTTACCTGGTCACAATGATTTATTGTGCAATCCTCACTTTTTATTATCTTGTCTCATGAATTTTTCAATAAGGGCTAACCATAATTCCTTAAAGTTGTGCTAACAATCACACAAGGCTATTAGGTTAGTTTTCTCTAGAGGCTACTCAAAGTTCATAATACCTGAATAATTTAAGTGATTTGTGGATTGCCAGTGACAGAGGAAACCCCACACATAAAATCCCAATTGGAAGTTTTATTTTTAAGCGAGAGGACCTTCTTGTTTCATGGTAACTTCAATGGAATTACCTCTGCTTTGAAGCATGCAGAAATATGTTGACACAAGAAAGTCCTATTTTATAATTGCATCCATGATGCAGTTCAGTTTTAGTCACCTATATACTTTATGGAGGTTAAAGAATAAAAGTTTTTCACAGGTATAATTTTTATGCAATGCATTTATTAGAAAATTAGCAAATATTTATGAAGCAACTATATAATGCAAAATAGAAGAGATAATAGCAGTAAGCAAATTATATAAAGTCTATAAATAAAAATGGCTAGTTTATTCTAGAGCTCTCAGATATTTCTGTCTTGGGGATAAGTAAAAGCCTATCTGTTTAGCCTCAGACAATCTCTCAGATATATAGGATCTCTTTTTAGCTCTACTTTATAGTTACATATAATTATGTTCTTTAATACACTAATGTAATTTAATTTTTTGGATGGGTACCACAGAAATGTCACTACTTCAAATTCCAACCCCTGCTGCACACTTCTAAAGAGATATTTTGGTAGGTAGAAATCCATGCTTAAGAACATTGTAGGGAGTAATCAAATAAACAAAAATATTTGCTACACACAGGACAAAAGGATCTTCATTTGATTTTGAATAATGTGAACAATTACTAGAACTTGAGGTAATACATAGAAGACAATAATCATTTTTCAAACAGAGTTTTCCAGATTTGACATGACTATTGTCCCCATGAACTCTTAGGTGCATGTATAAGACCTGGACCAGATCAAGGCAGTCAAAATTCCAGCATGGATGGAAGATGGCAGTGTCACACCTACTTGAGGAACTACTAACAAATAATAGCTCCTATGCAAGAGAGAGTCACGTTTTCTTCAGAGGTTTGACACCTAGAAGACTATCCATGTTCCAGTAGGTGGCTTTATATTCATGTACAGACTGGTCTCTTAAGGCATGTTTGTCTACTTCTAAATCCAGCATTAATATTTGTTGAATCAGTTTAAATCTCTTTGTGTCTCATTAATGTGCAATTATTGTTCTTACATTGGATTTAACATAAGAAATTGAATGAAATTAAGTATAATTTTGGGAATTATCATATCTTTGCCATGTTGCTTTGATTTATACATTTGAAAATTATATACAAGCTTATAAATGTGCCCCATCTAAGGCTCACAATATCATCTCTGGTTCAACATACAGGTTTTTTTTTAGTCATTTGTAATATTAGCTATGACAACTGTCATCTCTAAAAATGACAATATAAAGGAGCACAGATATCATTCCAGTTCCTTCTAAAGTATACTGGAATGATAACAAAAGGCAAGTAATAATACCTGATTTTACAGTATCCCAGAATAAGTCAATAAGGGATGAGGCAAGTGCTCATATTCCTTAGTATGCAATAGTAAAAATTAAAGGACTGGCCATCAAGATTGAGGATTTCTATACTGAGAAAAATGTCATTTTCTTTTAAAAAAAGATCTATCCAGGAATTCAATAATGACCTTACACAAGTCAAAACAGACATATATTATTCCCTAAATCCTCACTGAGCACTGCATATTCAGCTCTGGTTTAGTCGTAGGAAATTTAACAGTGATCAAATGACAATGGCATGTCTTTGAAGCAATGTTTTTAGACATCAAGATACACTATAAACAGACTGCATATAAAAATGATAGGTGCATACACTAAGTCAAGTATAAGTGTAATGCAGGCAAATAAAGCAGGGTAGAGGGCATGAGGCAGCAGGCATGACATGCTGTTTCCATGGGCTTAGTGATATCCCTAGGCAAATCACTGACATTGGAATAGAAACAAGTAAAAGAAATTCTGAAGCCCCAGTTGTAGACAACTGTTTGACATTTATGTTCCATGAAGAAGTTCCATTTGGTTAAGCAAAGTGAAATGTACTGAATTTAATGGGACAGTGTTGTAAACAAGGAGGAGAAAACAGCAGAGGAGAGGTGTTACATTGATTCTAAGGGTCTGAAACTGTTATTTTATGGATTTTGACAGACTGCTTCCAAATATTATTTAAATATAACAATACTTTTCATAAGCAAAAATAATGTGGATACATTATATAATAAATAAACAGTATGAAAGAAAACACACTACAATTATTTACCTTATTTAAAGGTTAATGTTAAGGATGATGTTATTATTTAATTCAGTCCATCACTTCAACAAGCTTTGAATGAGAGCCTCTTAGAATCATGAGTCCATTTGGGCAGTAAATCCATGGTGGCCTGGGTCCTCCCACATCTATCATTAATTAAGAAAATGCCCTATAAATCAACTGGTAGAGGCATTTTCTCAATTTAAATTCCCTTTCCCAGGGGACCCTGGTTCATGTTAAGAAGACAAAAAATAATAAAGAAGACTAGCCACAAAAACAATCATTGAAATACTGTGTGCATTACATTTTGATGAGGCAAGAATTACAGCTAATTTTTGCCTAGTTTTCACAAATGTTCTATATATAGATGTATGTATGTTCTGTATAAAGATATAAATTCTGTAATCAAGGTTTATACTTTATTTATTGTGCCATATGCACTCACCAATTTGCTCTTCACATCTTGTGAACTGAGTGTATTCTCCCAAATCTTCCATTGACGCTGTACTCTTCCACATGATGACATTAAGAGGTGGGTTTCATAATGATTTCAGTTTGCAAGGATTCATGTTGGGGGAGCTCTCAACATGGGATTAATGTCCTTAGAAGGACAAGACATATCAGCACACCAGTTTATGAAGACATAGGGAAAAGATGTAGCTTTCTGCAAGTCAGGAAGTGGGCCCCTATCAGAGACAGAATCTGACAGTGCATTGATCTTAAGCTAGCGCCCAGATCTATGAAAAATAAGACTACTGTTGAAGCACCAATCACATAATTTTTATAGTATCCTGAACTAAGATAAGGTCTTTGATGTTTTCAGTGATAGTTCATTCAACCCAGACCTCTTGGACTAGTGGCCTTATTAATCTGTGATAAGTGTGTCTTTATCTTCACATGGCCTATAATTTCTTGCTGAAAATTTGTGCCTGTGTTATTTGGTGTACATGTAAGTATAACAGTTATATTTTTTTCTGTAGATTTATATTTTGTTCAGAACTCTTTTTTCTTGCTTGAGAACAAGGTGATGACTCATGATTTTTTATTGATTTGCATAATATGTCATAGGTGTCCTTTTATTTCCATCTTTTGGAGGTTTTTTTTGGGTGGTCTTATTGTAATTTACCATCTTGTTTTCAATATCAAAGTATATAATACTGTTAGTGAGTTAAAATAATTTTATTATAGAAAGGGAATACTATTCATTGCAATGAGATAAAATAATACGTGGTCATGGTTCTGAAGTTTTATTCAGGGTTTCCTTTGAAGTAGATATGAAATAATTTTGGTCAATTTTAGCTTTAAAAGAAATTATTTTAATATTTGGGATTATTTATATTTTTATTCTCATCAATTTCCTAGTTTCCCTTTAAATTCTTTCAATCAAATCCCTTTAAATATTTTGTACAGTATTTTGCTATTTGACACAACCTGGGCATATATCCAGAAGATGCTCCAACATATAATAAGGACAAATGTTCCACTATCCTCACAGTAGCCATATGTATAATAGCCAGAAGCTGGAAACACCCTAGATGTCCCTCAACAGAGGAATGGATACAGAAAATGTGGTACATCTACACAATGGGAGTACTGCTCAGCTACTAAAAACAATGACTTCTTGAAATTCTTAGGCAAATGGATGGAACTAGAAAATATCCTGAGTGAGGTAATCCAATCACAAAAGAACACACGTGGTATGCACTCACTGATAAGTGGATATTAGCCCAGAAGATCGGAATACCCAAGATACAATTCACAAACCACATGAAGCTCTTGAAGAAGGAAGACCATAGTGTAGATACTTTGGTCCATCTTAGAAGGGGGAACAAAATACCTATGGGAGGAGTTTCAGAGACAAAATGTGGTACAGAGACTGAAAGAAAGGCCATCCAGAGACTACACCACCTGGAGATCTATCCTATATAAAAGTTGGACAAACTCAGATATTATTATGGATGTCAACAAGTGCTTTCTGTCAGGAGTATGATATAGCTGTCTCCTGAGAGGTACTGCCAGAGCCAGACAAATACAAAGGTGGATGCTGGCAGCCAACCATTGAACTGAGCACAGGGTCCCCAATGGAGAAGCTAGAGAAAAGACCCAAGGAGCTGAAGGGTTTGCAGCCCCATAGAAGGAATAACAATGTGAACTAACCAGAATCCCTGGAGCTCCCATGGACTAAACCACCAACCAAAGAGTACACATGGAGGGACCCATGGCTCTAGCCGCATATGTGGCAGAGGATGGCCTTGTTGGACACAATGGGAGGAGAGGGCTTTAGTCTTGTAAAGATTCGATGCCCCAGTGTAGGGGAATGCCAGGACAGGGAAGTGGGAGTGGGTGGGTTGGTGTGCAAGGGGAGAGGGGATGGAATAGTGGGTTTTTGGAGGGGAAACCAGGAAAGGGGATAACATTTGAAATGTAAATAAAAAAATATATCTAATAAAAATAAATAATTAAAATTAATTTATGAGCATTTATCTCTTGTAAGGGATAATGATAGTGATGTCAGAAGTAAAATCCATCTTTATATATATCTATCACTATCTAATATCTAATATATAGTATATGTAAATATATGGTAATTAAGTTCCTTTTTGCTATCTCTTTAGAAGTTACAAACCCAGGAAATCCAACAGGTAAGAGAAACCTAAAAAAAGTCTAATTGTTTACTTTTATAACTGAAAATGAAAGGAAAAAAAAAAGCTGAAGGGCAAATGCAAAAAAGTAACAATAATTTCAATCAATTGTAACATTGCCTTATTTGTATGCTAACTCAAACTAAAAACCATAAGCATACTGTGGGCCTGTGGCTTGTTGATGCTGCTGCTAGGGCTGCGAGAAGTGTTAAGTTAAAAGGAGGCAGTGCATAGTCGTGAGATTTTATCATAGAAAAGAGAAAAGCAGCCAGCCATGACCACATGGAGAGAGAGAAAGGAGGAGAGCAGAGAAGAAGAAAAGAGACGGCAAAAAAGGAAGAGAGCAAGGGGCAAGAGAGAGAGCAAGAGAACAAGAGAGAGGAGGGGGCAAATTGTCCCTTTATATTGTGAAGCAGAGCTATCTATCTATGGGGTGGGGTTATCTGGCTGTGGTCAGATGACTGGGGATAGGGTCCAGCTAGAATGCTGAGAGCTTGGGGCATTGTCTACATGACAGAACACACATCTCCTGCCGGGGAGGCTGTGGGGGCGTGGACTGAAACAGGAGCCAGGGACCCAGGAGTCATGGACAAATTGCTTCCGTCCCTTGCAGGCCGAAATTATTGCCCACTGAGTCACCAAAATTCCAGACTCATACTCAACTGGGCCCAGGTTGCCTGAACAGACCACTGCCCCACAGCACATAGACATATATCTATTTACAGAATTAGGACTATATAAATAATAACTTGTTACCTGATAACATTTAGAAATAAACTTTGATTTTTGCAATAATAGTAGCATGCATAAATTTATTTTTATCCTTTTAATTTTTTAGCATTTGCTTTTTGTTTATCTGTAAGTTTGGTGCCCCACAGAGGTCTAAAGAGAATATTTATCCTCTAGAATTGGAGTTACAGAGAGTTTTGAGCTGCCACATGAGCTCTGGAAATCAAGCTTTAGACTCTGGAAGAAGAGCAAGGAGTATCATCAACTATGGAGTCATCACTCCAACCCTCAGTATTTTACTTCTCATTGATTGCATATTGCAAATTGCATGGTGTGAGTGTGTGTGTATGTGTGTGTGTGTGTGCATAATTGTATGTATATGTTTATGGAGTGCATACATTTTCTCTTCCTTGCTTTATTTGTTTATTTGTTTGTTTGTTTGCTTGTTTGTCGTAAGGTCTGTAACTCTAGAAAAGAGAGTGGGGAGTGTCAGAGGCAGATGCCAGGGCTCACTGAGCAGCCAGTCTAACAAAAACCTAAAAATGTCCAAGTTTAGTAAAAAGATCCTTTCTCAAAAAGTAATAAATAATAATAAACATTAGGAGTAATAGAGAGGAATATATCAAAAGCTGACCTCTGGCTTTTACACACACATGTATACAAGTAAACCCACAGCTGTACACACACACACACACACACACACACACACACATACACACACAAACATATATGTATACACATATTTATACATATATATAATATTATATATACACTGTACCTGTAAATGTATGTAGTAGCTGTACACACACAAAGATTAAATCCATAAGAAATCTAAATATTCATAAAAACAGGCTCCCTAACCCCAGAAATAACTTGTATTGACCAAGCTCATGTTCTTCGTAAGCAGTGATCCCTGCTAGGATACCGTAGCCTTACTTAGAAGGATGGTCACTAAGAGGTAATAAATAAGGATTTTATTTCTGCCATATGCACTTGACCGCAGAGGGATTAAGTAACCCAGAAAAATAAGGGCAGCTACTTTATGAGGAATTCCAGCTAACAATTGTAAAACTAATGGCATAATTATGATAGCCACCATTTTACAACCAAAAATAAAACAGTTGGCTTGGGTAAAAGGTCCTCAAATAAGAGAACTATTAAGTGAAAGATTAATGATATACTTATAATGAAAATATATGACTCCCTCTACCTATAATTGTTGATCAATTGGTATTATTAAAACAGAGGCCTATGTACTTCAGATCTTGCAATAGGGGAACTATAACTGAGTCAATGGAGGATCCCCTAGACATTGAACTTCTTCCCATATTAAGAGGGTGAATAATACAATGTAGCTCAGAGAGGACACAGTTGTAAAATATAAATTCAAGAACAATGTAAGGACCTGGCAAATTCAGAATGTGCAGGAGCACACATTGTTTGGATTTATTTTTTAACAAATAGTGGCATTACAAAAACAGAAAATAAGGAGAATTATTTTATTCTGAAAGAGACTGACAGTGCCAAGCCCTCTGTCCATTAGTATACCTCAGTTACATACTAATTTGATCAAACTAAGTGGGAAGGGAGACATGTCACTATGTAATTAGAGAAATTTAGGTCTGGATTTGAATTAGACAACATTAAGAAATTTGTGTTGCTGCTGCTTTGTATGAAATGAAAAAGTCATTTTTGAGATGTGCATTCAAAATTATTTTAGGTAATACTACACCTGACAGTTGCAATAAAATGTTCCAGAGAAACTTAAAAAATTACTTCAAACTAAGAAATAGTAAATGTAATTGGTAGGTTTGTCACACGCCTTTAATCCCAGTAATTGGAAGCAGAGGCAGGAGGATTTCTGAGTTCAAGGCCAGCCTGGTCTACAGAGTGAGTTCCAGGACAGCAAGGGCTACACAGAGAAACCCTGTCTCGAAAAACCAAACCAAACCAAACCAAACCAAAACAAAACAAACAAAACAAAACAAAACCAAAAGATTGTTTTAACATCCTATTTGGGACACAACTAGTAGTTTCTATAGTGAAACCTACAAAATAACCAGTCTATAATTTAGTGTAATTTACAAACAAACCATAGCAGCTGAGACAGACTAGAGCTAGCCTTTAAGACTTTGCTAATAAAGCCATTGATTCCTTATATGAAACTCCCAAAGCAGTACAAGCATATATTAATCCAGGGCTCTATGTTCCCTTTTGAGAGACATTTGCCAACAGCATCTTTACCATTTAGGAGTAGTTAAGGGGAAGAATAAATCAGAGTCTCCCTGTGGCAAGATTTTGAAACTTGACATTTGGTGATAAAAAAAAAGTGCAAAGGGTCAGAATGTATATGCTAAAAGTTTTTTGTTTTATTTTTTCCCCTCTAGAATAAACTCAGCTTGTGTAAGCATGATGCAAATGGAATTACCGAGTAACTTAAACTGCACACGTGGAAACCAGCACATGTATTCATACACAGAGTAGTAGAACACAATGATGTCCCTGTGAGGCAAGCAGTAAATAAATCTGCTTGACCAGATTATTATTTTTTCCATAATACAAAACTATTTTCCTATTCCCTAAAACAAGTTTTGTCTGGCACAGAATATATAGAGAAAGTTCAGACCATAGCCTCAGAAATCAAGCTTGATAGATTTTACAGTCTCCTAGATGAATGTGCCTTAAATATTAAATCTATAAAACATGTATAAGAGTAGGTGCTCCATTGTTTTGCTGTGATTAATTAATAATTACAGAATGTATTTACTGCAATGCTTAACTTGGCAGCCTTCCATGACAGGGAATATATCTCTGTATAAGATGTCTTTTGAGGACAGATTCTAGGATTTGGCTTGCTGGGGACAAATTTTTCCTTCCTCTGTCTATATGTTCTAATTTTCCTTTAGGAGTCTTCTCACTCTGTACTCTTCATGCCTAGATATAATCTTCCATAAGAGATGAACATACATGTTACATTTTCTTGGCTACAACAGGGTTTTCTAGACTCTGAGTTACTGAATTCTCTGTCACTGGAGACTGGCATTGTAGAATGGTGGGCTTTATCCTGTCCTGCCTGACCAGATGTCTGTACCTCTCCTAAGTTGAGGCATTGCTAAACATGCAAGACTGTACCTTGTTGAGATCGACTGAACAACAGTGATTGGCATAAGGACTAGAGATATGATGCAGGTTGCTCCAATCAATTATTGGAATTGCTGGGTTGGAGATGTAAAATTGCCCTGGCTTTGCTGAGCTAGTCAGTTAATGGTTAGAATTGCAATGGATTTCTTGTCACCAGCTGCCAAAGCTCTTCCTGAAACTGAAGATTACTGTCAGTAGATAGAGGAGAGAAAATAACTACACTTGGTGATCTTGCATAAAGACCTGTGATAACTATATCTGGAGTTTTTAGCATTAAGAAACACAGGCTCTCTTTAACTCCAAACTCCCCTTGAGCTGGTTTTTGAAGTCTTTAAAGATGAAGCTAGCTATATTGGACTGTTGGGCTAAAGAGGAAATCTAGTTAGTAATCTGCAAATTAGTTGAGGATTAGCAGTTCCTAACACTTTCATGACAAAGATCTGTATCTTATTTGAGATAACTGTAGAGTGTTTCTCTGAAAACATGCAGATAGTAGTATTGTTTTTACACTTGATTTCAAGGGACTCAAGAACAGCTTCCCCGAAGCCCTAAAGATTTAAGTCACACATGTGCAACCTAAAATAAAAGCACCTGAACCTTTTACTCATCTTCTTACTTTTCTTTTCTTTCTTTTTCTTTTTT
>NW_022196911.1:37795422-37831242 GCF_008632895.1 Mastomys coucha | reverse complement strand
AAAAGAAAAGAAAAAGAAAAAAAAGAAAAAAAAACCCAAAAAGCCAAAAAACCAAAAAACAACAAGAACAATCCCCTGTACCCTCCCCCTCCCCCTGCTCAACAACCCACCCTCTCCTGCTTACTGGCCCTGGCATTCCCCTACACTGGGGCATAGAACCTTCACAGGGCCAAGGGCTTCTCCTCCCATTGATGACCGACTTGGCCATCCTCTACTATACATATGCTGCTGGAGCCATGAGTCCCACCATGTGTACTTTTTGGTTGGTGGTTTAGTCCCTGGGAGCTCTGAGGGTACTAGTTAGTTCATATTGTTGTTCATCCTAAGGAGCTGCAAACCCTTCAGCTCCTTGAGTCCTTTCTCTAGCTCCTTCACTGGGGACCTGTCCTACCTGTGAGAAGGGGCTGGTAAGCACAGAGCTACAATAAAATGTGCTGGCAGTCAGGTACACTTTCAAATATTTTGGATAATAGGTAAGCATGCAAGAATAGTTTCTTATGCTATATTTTAATGCTTAATGTATTCTGGGAAGCTGAGACAAACCTCTCTGGGAAGCAATGGTATTTTGAGGTTCTGTTCCTAATACTGTATATGATTAACAAGCATAAGGAAATTCAATTTAAATAAAGTGCTTTGCATATTAATACCCAGGCTGACACATGCAACATGAAAATGAGTTTTAAATGTGATCGTTACCAGTGACTACATCTGCAAATGAATTATAATCACCAATGTGAAGCTTTTTGAAAGCTTCTATTTCAAGGCTTCTTGGCATTAAATAGTTTATTGGAGTGGGAAAAACCTGCTCATGCAACAAAGCTGTGACCAAAGGATCTTTTTAACTTTTACTTTTATTTTATGAATACATTCACAGAGATAACTTTTGCTTTTTAAGTCACCCAGAGGTGAGTTAAAAAGGGGGCGAGTGGTGCTTATAGGAACATACAGCCCCTTTTGTCTGAATATTTTGCTGTCCTTGTGACATTGAACTATTACTCTTTTTTTTTCCCTATTGATTTCAATTGAAAAAGAAATGAACAACATAATGTTATCTTCAGGGAATTTAAATTTTAATCTTCGCATTTCCTGACTTAGTGGGATTTTGAGACTCTAGAATTATAGTTTTATAAGCCATTTTTCATACCAGAAAGGACCTGGGGGTTATCCTTTTTTAGGTAGAATAATTGCTCTACTTTTCAAAAAGTTTAAATAAAAAGTAGGATCCCTGTACTTCAAATAGTCAAAGTCCCATTGAATAATCTAGGAATTTCTAGTCTGGATATATATGGAAGTTTTACAGTCTCTAACCTTGATACCTATTACATGAAAACCAATAGTCAATAAAACAATACGACAATGGCATAAAAACTGATACACAGGCAAAAAGAAATCAAATGGAGTCCAGAAATGAATCCCATTCATACATCAACTGGCTTTTGACAAAGAACATATGGCAGAGAAAACAGTATCTTCAGAAATGATGATCACAAGACTGAATATATGCATTCAATAGGATATAACTCTCCCTCTCGCCATACAAAAACAACAGCAACAACAAAACTCAACTCATAGTGAACCAAAAGCCTTCATCTTCAAAAATGAAATTGTGGCTCTTCCTCTTGCATGGAGGCAGAGGCTTTTGTGTTAAAGAATCTGCATTATTCATTATAGCCAACACAGGGAATCAATCCAGATGTTCATCAGTGAATAAATGGCTGAGAAAAGCATGGTTTACACAATAGCACATTCTTTAGTCATAGAAGAGCAAACTACTGCCATTTGCTGCATCGCAGATGGAACTATAGATAATTATGTCAAGTGAAATAATATGCACAAAGTGAGAAATACCATATTACACTTAATTTTTGAAAGCTAATAAGTCAGTCATGGAAAAGAGTGGAATATTGGTCAATAGGGTGTGGCTTAGAACAGAAAGGAGTGGATAGAGCTTATTTTAAAATAGCAAAACACAGAGTTGAAGAATTTCTTCTCGTTCTTTCTTTACACAGCTGGGTAACTACTGGTTGCAACTTTATGTTGCATGTTAAAATGAACATACAAATATGACTTCACAATACCAGAAAAGTATTAATGGTTGAGGTACCAGAATCAGAATTTATTACCTAGATTATTTTCTCAAGTATACATATATTGAACTAGCATAATGTAAACAATAAAAACATAGATCGTACCTTAATAAAACTCCTCAGTGTAGCTTAAAACAGCACATCACTTGTGAGTGATATCTTCCCAGTTTTTAAAAGTGCTCCTTCTAGCCATCTTACCAACCTAGCCATTTTTTCCTGACTACCTTTGACAAGATGTTTTATTTGAGGTGGAAGAGTGAATGGCTGGTGCATGCCTACTGTGACATCAGAGAGCATCATGAAGTCTCGAGGTATGGCTCATTTCCTTACTGTGAACAAGATCAATTTCTAGAAAAGGCTTGTCATCCATAAGTAAAGAGCAACAGATTTCGCACAACCTCATCTGGAGGATATTGGCATTACCCTCACATCACGAGAGTAATCAGAGAGAACAACTCATTTTTCCTTTAGTTTGGAAAATAACACTGCTCTGTTGAGTTCCCAAATCCCATAGTGCTAGTTGACGAATGACTGACTGGGTTTCTTCAGTAAAGCCCAGTGATAATACCTTTTATGTAGACAGCTACTGCCATTATCCTTTTCTTATCAGTTAGAGAGGTCATGATTTCTAGGGCTCTAATTTTCTACAGAAGACAAACACCTTTGTAATGGCCTCAGCCTTGTGCTTCAGATAGAGGAACGTTTTTATTTCTTAATACTTCAGGGATATGGTGTTCACTGTGGGAAGCTTGGAGCAGCACACCAGACACATTGTGAGCTGATGTTAATCAGGATTTGCCTGTTGTTAAACTCTGTCTCCTCCAGTTCTACCCATTTATTCTTGTTTAGATTACACTGTGTATTGTCATAAAAATTCAATAATTTAAATAAAAAGTACATTGCCTCTCTGACATACAAGGCAAATACCTTAACTATTCATGGCCACCTTGCAGTTAGTGATTCCAGAATCCAGGCTCATTCTACTCCACAACTTTCATAGAGAGCATGCTATTCAGTTTTCTGTCACTATAACAAATATCCAACACGAACAACTCATAAGGAGAAAACGGCTCTTTTGACTCATAGTTTTAGAGACTTCAGTCCATAAGTTGTCTCTATTGTTTTTTTGTCTGTAGTGGCACATCAAAGTTTGGGCACATGGCAGACTTTCCAGTCATCTCATAGCTGGAAAGCAAAAGAAAGAGTGACAAGGGGACCAAGGGTCTCACAGTCCCTTAAAGTACAAACCTCCAATACCATAGAGAGCTTTTCAATAAGCCCCACCTTTTAAAGTTCTCATCACCTTCTAGTGCAGTGACTCTGAAGATCTCGCCTAAATTAACACCTGGGCCCAAACTCTGAACTTCCATGTAAAATCAAAACCAAGTATGAGGGAGAAACAGAGCAGTTATAGGTTTTGTTTTGAATCAAGTCTAAAGGCAGAACTCTGTTCTTCTCCAAGTCTTTAACCAGAACTTTAACAGTCAGATGAAAAGGAATGCTGGGAAATTTATTTTGAGTGCATTTCCAGGAAAAAAAAAGACAAAATGGTTTAAGTAACAAGTATCCAGGCTCCTCCAAACTGTGTGATCCAAGAAATACTTTGTTCTCTGCCATGTTTTCTTCTTTCTTGTAGAACTCAGGCCTACTAGCCCAGGGATGGCACCATTCACAATGGGCTCTTTCACCCTTGATCACTAACTGAGAAAATGCTTTACTGCTGGATCTTATGGAGGAGTTTCCTCAAGGAAAGCTCCATTTTGTATGGTAACTCCAGCTTGTATCAAGTTAATACACAAAACCAGCCAGTATAACTAACTAACCCCTTGTCAACTTGACACACAAACACATCACTATTCTTATTCATCCCCAAGATCAAAATAACTTTAAAAGTCCCACAGATTTTATAACTTCTTACATATTAAAATTACAATCTTTTTAAAATATCCAATCTCCTTTTAAATTCAGTCTTTTTATAATTCAAAGTCCCTTAACTGTGGACTCCACTAAAATACTTTCTTACCTCAAGAAAGAAAAATATCAGGGCAGAGTCACAATCAAAAGCAAAATGAAACTCTAACCATCCAATGTCTGGGATCCAATCACGATCTTCTAGGGCTCTTCCAAGGGTCACTTCTCCAGCTCTGCCCTTTGTAGCACACACCTTGTCTTCAAGGCTCCAGCTGTCTGAACTTCACTGCTGCTGCTGTTCCTGGTGGTCATCTAATGGTACTGGCATCTCCAAAACACAATTGTCTCCTGCTGCAACTGCACTGCACTTTCACTAATAGCCTCTCATAGGCTCTTTTCATGGGGCTAAGCCTCAACTTCTCTGTATGACCCCTTCAGTCCTGGGTCTTCAACTGCCAGCGAGACTGCTCTTTCATCAATGGCCTCTCACAGTGCCAAGCATCAGCTGCTACCCTTTCATGTTTCAAAACCAGTACTGCCTGGTGACTCATATACATTACCAAGTCTGGTTGCCAATACGAGGTATAACCATGGCTGCCTCTGGAACACAGCTTCTCTGTGTTCTCAGGAAACACTTCCCAGAAGATTTCACTTTAGTGATGCTGGACTCTTCTTAATCACTGCTAATTTCTTAGCTCTAGCTAACCAGCATCAATCATTTTGGTAATGCAAAGGTTTTGTTTTAGTAGTTCTGGTATCTTGTTAATCACAGCTGATTCTTCAGTCACAGCTAACCTAAACCACAGAATCTTCACAATCAAAACAGAATGGCCCTGATGAGAGTCTTTAATCTTCCCTCTGAAATTTCACAAGCCAAGCCTCCATCCCTTGCACTGTTCTCAACATTATCTTTCAAGTTCCTACAGAATATCCTGCAGAGTTCTTAACATCCCAGTGGCTCTTCTAGCTCAAAGTTACAAAGTCCTTCCATAATCCTCCCCCAAAACATGGCCAGGCTGTCACAGGAATACCTGACTCCCAGTTTCAGTTTGTCTTAGTCAGGGTTTGTATTCCTGCACAAAACATCATGACCAAGAAGCAAGTTGGGAAGGAAAGGGTTTATTCAAGCTTACACTTCCACGTTGCTGTTCATCACCAAAGGAGGCCAGGACAGGAACTCAAACAGGGGAAGAACTTGGAGGCAGGAGCTGATGCAGAGGGCATGGAGGTGTTCTGCTTACTGGCTTGCTTCCCTTGGCTTGCTCAGCTTGCTTTCTTGTAGAACCTAGGCCTATCAGCCCAGGAAGGCACAACCCACAATGGGCCCTTCCATCCTTGATCACTAATTAAGAAAATGTCTTACAGCTGGATCTCATGGAGGCATTTCTTCAAGGAGGCTCCTTTCTCTGTGATAATTCCAATGTGCATCAAGTTAACTCACAAAAACAGCCAGTACATACATAACCTGAGAGTATTGCATGTGCTGATGAGAAAAGTAGTCATTTGGTGACTGTTAGATACAATGTTCTGTAAAGCTTGCTAGGTCCTCAGGGTCAAGGGTACAACTCAATTATTCTACTTCTGATTTCTGTCTGAATGTCCAAACAATCTGCTTGGACAGATTGGAAAGTCAGGCTAAAGTTCAAAACCATTATTACTGGAAGCTATTTCTCCCTCAAATCTGTTAACATTTGCAATACACATTTCAGTGTTCATTGTTGAATGCAGAGATATTTAGTATATTTACCTCCTCTTATCTCATTAGCCCACTATCATTCTGAAATTAATTTTTCCTGTCATTTTTACTGCTTTTGATACAAAAATATACTTGATTTTATTTGCATGAGTTTTTCTGCTTCTTCTTATATTCTACTTTAAGGAAATATTCTATGCTCTCAGTTTCATTTTGATATCTTAGAAGGGAAGTAAGGGTTTTTTTTTTTGTAAGTGAAAGATAATATTTTAATGTAGTTGATATGAGTGGTTTACATTTCACATTTAAAATATTAGGGCAGTTTGAAATTATTTGTGAATATTACATTATTGCTGAATTTTAAATTTTCCTGTCTTCTTTATGTCTGAATAACTCTCTTTCGCAATAGACTTGGTCTGGCGAAAGTTGTTTGTATAGATTTTGTCTAGGGATATCTTCATTAGTTTTATAAGTGATGGCTTTTCTGAGTCTTGTGCTTACGATTTATGCACACCCCCAGCAAATACACTGTGATATCTTAACCAAAGTTTGAAGTAGTGTTAGAAAAGGCAGCACCATGTCTGCTTAACACTATTTTAGGGTTCACATTTACAAGAATCTGCACAGTCTTAGGGATGCAATGAAGTCCATGCTTCCTGTGGCAGTGATACAGGTCAAAAAAACTATTCTGAGGCACAGGTTTCTGCTTGGGCTCAGTTATTCTAGAGGCACATGGCAGGGTTACAGCTTCCCTGCCATAATTTAAGGAGAACTTGTGGAGATTGTACCCTGAATACTAAAGCTGACTCTGAGCTGAAGAATCTCATTGCAGAACCTCGGAAACCTGCATAGTCTCAGAAGAATGACAGATAACCACTTCTCAGGCTACAGATTATGGAATTTGAAACAAAAGTCTGTTCTACCAACCTAGAGGTCCCCATCTGATGCCAAGTTTGTATTATTTTTGCCTAGATTGCAAATGGACCTTAATTTTTCCAAGTGTGTGAGATCACAACATGATGATTTGTAGATTAGACTCAGAGACAAAGCATTTCCCAACTTTTATGTTGGCCTCTTTTAACAGTTATGGGTTCTCTTCCAGTTCTGTCCCCAGAGATTGAGGGAAGTGTGTGTTTTGCAGAGAGCAGGCTGAGTCAAGGCAGCTCTAGCAACCCAGGCTCAGATGACACTGAAATTTTACTTTGTTTCTAGTCAAGACATAGACTCAATTCCTCCCCCACCCCTAAAATGGAAAGTGATTGGCATCTGCCGGGGTTGTGTTGCTTTGGGTCAGAGAAGACTGGCAGAGCAACTTTCTCCCTCCCCTTCTTTCAAAGCATCTTCTTCATTTGTTACACTAATACCAAATACTTCAATGATACCCAGTTTTCTTAGCTCCTGTGCTGGTTGTTTGGTGAGTGGACAACTAATTGACTTGGTGTGACTGTGGTGAAATCATACCAGGACTCTTTCTCACCTGTCATGGTGTTCTCCTTCCTCCGGCAGAGACTTCTAGTTTCTTTTTTCACTTGAGATGCTTGAGAAGGAGGGCAGAACATAAACCATAGTAGGCATCATCATCCTTGGGCTAAAGTCACCTTCTCTACTTCTCTCTTGCTTCATATTTCTAACATTTCTGTCCTTTGGATAAAATATATGTTTGTATCTTGGTTACTGACCCCATGGAAACTAAAATAATAGACATCTTTGCTTTTCAAAATGGCAGTTAAGTTAAATGTAGTTTAAGTGAGCTCTTAGAATTTTACTTACATAAAAATGTTGGAATTTTACTTTGTTAAAACTAACATGGAACTGGAGAGATGGCACATAGTACTCTTAGTTCCTAATACTCACATCAGAAAGCTTACATTACATTACATTACATTAGAAAGTTCAAAGTGATCTGATGCCCTCTTCTAGCCTCCCCAGGTACCTAAATATAGCACATGTGGCATATACAGACACCCACACAGACATATACATATAAATAAAAATAAAAATAAATGTTAAAAAAGGATCTGATGTGTTTTTAATTCAAACGTGTTTTCAAAAGCTGCCACCAAAGATTTTTATTAATCAGAAAGGGGTTTGCCCATAAGCTCTTCTCTGCTGGGCAAGATTCTGTCCCTCGATGGCTACTGAGCTACCTATGTGTTCTCTAGAGCAAACTATTCCCCAATCCACTTTGAGTTACATCTCAAAACCATCTACTCCTGCCTATGTTGGATTGTTGGCACAGATTCCTGGGACATAATCTCTGGAGAGGCTGGCATATTCATATTCTTGGAACAGGCCAAGAATATTTGGTTACTTTAGTGAGTGAAAAATGGGGAATACTGGAACTTAAATCTCTGTATGCAATTCAGAGGAAGACATCTGTGCAGGAATGGAAGGATTAAGACAACTGATATTACTTGAGAAGTCTACTAGTAAGACACTGGAAAACATGTAGTAAATCTGGCCTAATCTCACAGAAACCTAAAAACTGGTCAAAAGGTGCGGGTGGGAAACACCTATAACCCAGATGTCTTAGTCAGGGTGTCCACTGCTACAATGAAAGCACAATGACCAAAAGCAAGTTTGGGAGGAAAGGATTTCTTCAGTTTACACTCCCAGATCATAGCCCATCATAGAAGGACATCAGGCAAGAACTCAAGCAGGGCTGGGATCTGGAGACAGGAGCTGATGCAGAGGCCATGGAGAGGTGCTGCTCAGTCTGCTCTTTTATAAAACCCAGGAATACCATCTAAGGAATGGCACCACCCACAGTGAGCTGTGCCCTCTTCCATTGATCACTAATTGAAAAAAATGCCTTACAGTTGGATCTTATGGAGGCATTTCCTCAACTGAGGATTCCTTCACTCTGATGACTCTAACTTGTGTCAAGTTGAAACACAAAAAAAGACAGAATATCAGTACATGGGAGTCAGAGCCAGAAGGCTAGAAAATTTGAGTTCACCTTGGATTACTTCATGAGTTCTAAGTCACTATGGAGTAGTATATGATGAAACACTCAAAACAACAGATTGTAAAAAGTGAAACAAACAAAAAGCTATGGGCAAATAATCTAAAACTCGTCTGATGAATGGAGACTGGGATGTGCAGAAACATGTTAATAAACCCACCCCTGAAAGTGTAATGGTATGCATATGATACTGTACAATATGTCTGCCATCTTCACCCATACCTTTTTCATTTTCCTACAATGAACTCTGACTTCTTGCCACTTAGGTGGATGATTGCATAGCTTTGTACTGCTTTATTTTATTTTATCTAAGAATGTCCACATGACCTCCTTTCTCCTTCCCCATTGGACAACTTAAGATCATGCCTTTGGTATTGAAGTAAATGTCTTGAAATTTCCTAGACCTTTATCAGTTGATGCATGCTTTCCCCCCATGGGGGGTATATTTTATCCAGTGTTTGGCTTTATTAAAGAAGTTTCCTTTTATCACCTATTATATTTTATAATCCATGAATTTGGAGAAGCAGGCTTGTCTTTATGTTCTTCCACTATTCCTTAAATGGCTAAGCATACAATAAACATTTAATAGTTTTCAGTAAATGAACAACAAATGAATATTATTTTTTGTACTTTAACCGTAGTAGGAAATCTCTGGTTTGTTTTCTCACTAAAAGTAAGGTATGCACCAGAACTATTGGTCATTTAGTTTGGCTCATTTCAAATTAACCTTGAACTCTTTGGAGATCTGTGTAAAGGTGACAGATAACTTAGTTTAAAACATTAAGGATTATCTAAAATGGTCTGATGATTATCTGACTTAAAGAAATGGTAATGTCTGTCTTGTCCTTTGCTTAGAATGATATTTTTTTATCATTCCATATGATATATGTCTCATTTTTCAAAAGCTATTTCTTATCCTGGTCATGCAGAGTCTAAATAAATTGTGTTTATAAAAATATACTCTAATCTACAGAGGAGTGCTGCTGTGAAGATAGAAAAGCCTAAACTGTTATCTTCAGTCGCTATGGGAAGTTGTGCATCTGAGAACGATCAGTTTTCAAATTGAATTATGCTCCATTTTGTATTTCTAGCTAATGATTAAAACAGCACGTGGACCAGCAGGTTTCCACCAACAGAGCACCTGCATGCGAGACACTGCCTTGTCCTTCTCCTTACAGAATCCTTCGTAGAGATGAAAGGTCAGTCACTACTGCTTTAATGATTTGCTGTTATTGATTAAAATGTTCCATTTGTTTCAACCATATTTGTATGATTTTAGGTAACAAAAGTTCCCACTGGACCTCTAAAGAAAGGGCAGTGGCCCTACTAAATAATGTGTTCAAATGTTCTAGGCAACGGAGAGGGACAAGACAAAAATAAAGAAAGAAAGCAAGCTCCAATAGGAAGTTACCATGGTCCCTGAGAGATCAGCTTCCACATTGGGCGAAAAGAAGCAGGCTGTAGATACAATGTAACCAGTGCCTTCTGTTTTCAAAACAAGACCCACTACATTGTAACACCTACTTTAGAGCTGGGAAATATAGGATAATGAAATTCCCATTATAATCTGAGTGTATATATAGCTAAGGAAACCCACAGGCAGGACCACCATTGAAGTTCCTTAAGTTTTGTCATGCATCTCTCTTCCCATTTATACCACACATGCATAGATATGCATGCACACATACATGTGCACACATAGAAACTACTATAATCATTTGGAGAGATTAAATGTCAGAATTACTTTATATATTAACTATTTTTTATTACTTAGTTTTAAAGTAGATAAAACTTAGGGTCATGATTTGAGGACCTTGTGAACACACTGTGTGTAAGAATGGATGAGTGTAAATGCAGGTCTGTGTATGTCACAGTGAATATGTGAAGGCTAGAGGACAAGCTTAGTTGTCAGTTGTTGCTTTCTAGCTTTTTTGAGAAAGAGTCTCTCCTTCACAGCTGCATAACCCAGCATTTCTGGTTTGCAAACATCCTGTCTTGCCTCCCACCTTCCTGTAGGAGCATTCGAACTATAGAAACACCGTCCTGCCTTGGCTTTCATAGATTTTGGTGATCAGAACTCAGGTCTTCACACTGAGACAAATTCTTTTACCCATAGAGCAATCTTCACCCAACCCTCTTAATTTTAATTGGAAAGAAATCAGCTATAAAGGACTCCATTAAATAGTAGACCCCATTAGAAATCAAAATCTTTATTGAAATTTACTTTGTTTTCAATATTTGGAAGTGTGAGTTAAGTATTTGAGCCATCTTCCTTTTCCTTTGATGACATTTATACCAAAACTTCCCACTGGCAGTATACATAAAACTTATTTAAATGGTCTGTGTTCTGTATTAGCTCCTGGCCTTTCAAATACTCATATAAATTGCAGTAATTTATGGAATAAGGCCTACTTAGGATATATATGAAAGTGTAGACTTTAAAAAACATTTTCCTTCACTGTTTTATATACATTTTAACAAATTGTTCAAAAATTAAAGTAAAATTTAATAGTAAAACTACGTGCATTAACGACTTGTAGAAAGGCCTTGATGGAAATTGCAGGAATCCCTTTGCACAATGCTCAGAATCCACTAAACTCTTGTTAAATGTTCTTGCTACTCAGGTTGTTACTAAGTGGGGCCCTCAGAATATCTTGGGGATATGTCTTCATTGTAAAGTCCTGTAACTACTTCAAATCCACATCAGACTTACTTCATAGATACATTTCAAGAGCAACTCTGAAAACAGGTTGAACCCATTTCACTGATCAAACTCCATTGTTGATCTTTAAAATATAATATAAGGATTTTGCTCTGGCAATACAGCTTTGTCCTAAAAAAGATTTGTGTCTTTATACATTACTCACTGCAGAGCACTGTGTCTTGAATGAACCATAGAGCCCAAAATAATTTGCTTACAGGTTTAAAATATTGAGGATTAAAGCAATGCTGAGCCTGACAGACAAGTACTTGCCTTTGTTATTTAATTAGTAAATTATTTCTTTTTTTCATATTTTGTAATTAGTATTTCATTTTTTAAACGTAATCTGAACCCTATTTCCCACATACCTGCTGACTTGTGTCTGATAACATGGAGAAACAAATACCAAGTCAGTTAGTCCATGTTGATGCTCCTTATTTCCTAGAGCAATAATAGCCACCCCTCTACCAGTCACTGACCTCCACAGATGGCTCCCAGCTTTCAGCTTTATGTTTCACTTCCCTGTAGGGCTCTCTTCACTTCCTTATAGGTCTAACCTCTACTTCTTTTATCTCTCAACATCTTAAACTCTTACCTTTCAGTATTTCCAGTAAACTCTAGTGTGAAAACACTAAAACAGTACAAACATTCAGCATAAAGTTATTCAATTTCCAGAAAGGAGAACTTGTTCAAACTACAGAGCAAACTAGATAGCAATTCACAAGGAATTGAACATATATGTGAAGATGCTCATGCTGCCCCATGTGAAGAAGGCCAAACACACACCAGACAGGCTTTAGGGCGTTAGGCATCACCCTCACTTGCCTGTCTATGGGTACCCATCTCTTCCTTCCTTTCTTCTTGTCTCCTCTGCTTTTTCATTCCTATTTCTCCTATAATACCCCATCTTTTATCTCCCCAGATCAAGAAAAGTAAAAGATAGCAAGAATTCTAAAATATCAATTCAAGACCCCCAAGGGAGGAGTTGGAATTAACCTCCTTAAATCATGGTATATTTTTCTATGTGAGGGGATTATGTAACACAAATAGAACACCAGCACCTTCTTTCCTCTTCCCTCTGCCTGCCAGGGTATAGAGTACAGTTTTCTTGGAGTATCTGCATTTTAATTCAGTTCTTCATTTTGAAAAGATCATTTTAAATCCATGTTTTTCCCTAAAAAGATTTTTTCCCCATTTTTATTACCTCAGGGAGAATGCAAAAAGGATAACTCTTGCCAAGCATTTCCAAGCCTATTCATATTTCAAAAGCAAATGAAGACACCATAGCTAAGTCCTTGGAGGCATTCTGTACGGGTAGGTAGATGGTACCTAAGAAATAAATCAGTTTCACTACAACAGTTCCACCCAGCCTTACACATATGCTGAGAAGGCCCTACTTTACTCTTGCTTGTTTAAATATGCAGACAGTTACCATGGACAATGTCAAGGATATATTCCAGTCAACATCAGTCCCCATCTCCATAAACAGACACACAGACACTCGGACACACAGACACACAGACACACAGACACCCATTCACATTAACAGATTTACTTCTGGGGAAGTCAGATCTTGTTTTTAAAAGTAGTTAGCATGCTATTGATAATAATTAAATGGAGCCATATTCTACACTGTATTTTCTATACTTTTATGTTAATAATTTCCAAGGCTATGCTACTGCTAGATACTGTACTCTGCCTAATAGTACAGGAGTGGGAATCTTTGATCCATATGCTTAGAAAGATCATAGCTTCATAAAATGGAGCAATAAGTAACTGAGTTACAAAGATGCAGAAGATGAGCTTTCAGATCAAGCAGGATGATTAGCGAGAACATTTTCTAGGAAAATATTCAAAGTGTGTTTGTCTGGTTTAAGTAGAAAAAGTAATGGAGGACAATTGATTGAGGGAATATATTCATTAAATAAGTACTTCCATGCCATGACTTGTACTGTACATGACAAACGATGACTATCTATCCATTGGGTCTGTAGTGTTTAGTCTAGTGAGGAAGCCCAAGAAAAATAAACATACGCACTAGACCTGCCAGGAAAGAAGAGAACCAGAGAAATGAAGCCTCGTTAAAGGAGAGGAATCCCTTATTCTGCTTATTTTGTCAAAGAATAGTATGGTTGGACATATTTAGTCAAGAAAGGTTGAAGCAGAAAAGACACTTAGAGTCTAATGTGGGCATAGGAAGATCTTTGGGAGCATTATGCTTGGAGGCAGTGAATATCATTTGGTCATGCCAAGCCCTATAGGTCAGACTAAAAGCTTTGGTCTGTACCTAAGCACAATTGGGCTTCACTGAAGGTGACAGGGAAGTTGGATGCTTGACTTGACTTCGACTGTCTAGTGTACATGTAGGGCATATTGATTTGCTTCAGGGAAGGCAGGTGCTCAGATTGGAGGAACTGAACATGATTTCATCTGATTGGAGGTTTAGATACTGGGGCTGGAAGGGGTGAGGTGGAGGTAAATAGCATAGTGCAGCAAGTATTCATGACCCACACTCAACAGTAACACACAGGGCACGTGTTCTCTCTGTCTCCCAAGTATCTGTTATTTACAAGACCAGACAATGGAAATCAAGCCTGTCTGTCCATCAAACCAATTCTTCTAATACATGAACCCTTAGAGAAAAGTTGGGGCCTAGAAAGTTACTTTTGTTGACACATCTCAGAAAATAGCTCAGAATAAGTCATTCACTTAGATATTATTTAGGGTGGTGGTGGAAGATTTTGTAAAGAAACCTTTTTATATTTTCCTATTCATGCCAAGTCTTTGCACTGTGATTATGATTCATTTTACAAGATAAATGTTTCTGGGAACCAATATCATATTGTACTCACATTATTCTGAGAACATGCTATCTTGAATACCCTTCACCACAACATTTCAACCTTTACATCTTCTTTTTATCTTGCTTGTGAGGAAGCCAGAGATGCAGCCAAGTGAGCAACACTCCTTAAAAACTAAACTTTTAAGCACTATATTCTTTATAATTCACTTTATAATGGCACTGAATGGAGCTCAATGCAAGACATTTCAAAAAATGTGGATTCACACATTTATGAACATGTTTAAACAGAATCTACATAACTTGAAGGCAAGAAGATTGAGCATATGATGACAAATGTAACCTTAAAATAATGCTATGAACTATTCTTCCATGACCTGGTGTCAGGCTACTAAACACAAAGATCTGTTTCTATTTTGGGTCTCAGGAAACTGCAAATTATTTGTTCATATATATACTTATTTATCTCTACTTGCAGAATCTCATATCATTATGATACTCATATTTATCTTGTTTAAATCAAAGTGATATTATATATTGAGAATTAGAAGCCATGCCTTTGGAGGTATCCTAAGATATGCTTTGCCAAAGTAGATTTCACAAGGTATTAAGCTTCTGTTTGTCTAAAGAGGCTTCTGGATGAAGCTTTAGCTCTTTTATTTTACAGAGGAGGAAACTAAACAATCTTGAGTTTTTAATTCAGGGTGTGGATGGAACAAATATTGTCAGTCTTCTTCTATTTTCCAGTAGCAAGTAGCCCATCATGTAGTGAATGGGTAGATTTTGCAAATGGATAAGTGTTTTCTCTAAATGGACAGTGTTGAGACTTGAGTACGTTATTTGAGCTGTCAGACTATCTATGTTCTCATTCTTTAACATGCAGATATAGTATATAATTTGCATGTTAGCAACAACTTTTGGACAATACTTGACACACTGTAGACATTTACAATGGGAGACAGTATTATTAGGAATGGATACAAAAATTGTGGTACATCTACACAATGGAGTACTACACAGTTATTAAAAACAATGAATTTATGAATTTCTTAGGGAAATGGATGGATCTGGAGAATATCATCCTGAGTGAGGTAATCCAGTCACAAAAGAACACACATGGTATGCACTCTCTGATAAATGGTTATTAGCTCAGAAGTTCGGAATACAAGAAGAACAACCCACAAACCACAAGAAACTCAAGAAAAAGGAAGACCAAAATGTGGACATTTCATTCCTTCTTAAAAGGGGTAACAAAATACCTACAGAAGGAGTTGCAGAGATGAACTATGGAGCAGAGACTGAAGGAAGGACAAGACAGCCTAATATAGCTATCTCCTGAAAGGCTCTGACAATACCTGACTAATACAGATGTAGAGGCTTACAGTCATCCATTGAACTGAGTACAGGGTTCCCAGTGAAGGAGTTAAAGTACCAATGGAGCTGAAGGGTTTGCAGCCCCTTAGAATGAACAACAATATGAACTAACTAGTACCCTCCGAGCTCCCACGGACTCAAACCACCAACCAAGGACTATACATGGTGGGACTGATTATTCTGGCAGCATGTGTATAGTAGAGGATTGTAAAGTCGATCATCAGTGGGAGGAGAGGTCCTGAGCCCTGTGAAGATTCTGTGCCCCAGTGTAGGGGAATGCCAGGACCAGACAGTGGGAGAGGGTGGGGTGGCAAGCATGGGGAAGGGGGGAGGCAACAGAGATTTGTTCTTGTTGTTTTTGTCTGTCTGTTTATTTGTTTGTTTTTTGGAGGGGAAACTGGGAAAGGAGAAATCATATGACATGTAAATAAAGAAAATATCTAATAAAAAAATAATAGTTGTTTAACTTTAACACACCAATCTCTCTTACATTTCCATTTCTTCTGTTTTTTTTTTTTTTTTTTTTTTTTTTTTTTTTTTCTATTAGAATCACCTATTTTGCCCAGGCTGTTCATCCTGGCTTACAGCCTCCTTCTGGCTCTAACCAGGAATATAATGTGTCAGGTTTCACACTAGAGGTAGTGACAGAGGTGAGAAAAGCAGCTTTAGACTGGCTTCCTCCTGAAGCCAGAAAGACACAGGCCATGCTGCTCTTACAGGGCTCCTCTTCCTTTTGACTTAGCTCTGAAATTCCCGCCTGGAAGTCTGAGAATGATCTCCCATTGGATATGGCTGTATGCTCATCTGGTCTTTGTCTCTAAGGGCTTGCTGTTGAGTGCTGATTCTTTGGAAGTTGAGACTTGTGTAAATGAAATGAATAGAAAGACCAGTGTCAGTGATAAAGTGGTAAACTGATAAATATCCTGACTGCATTCCCACAATGTATTCTCCACCACCGCCACGCTGCAAACCTCAACACACATTCGCTTTGCATCAGAAATATTCACAAAGGAGCAACCAAAATCAAGGGCAGGCTGGGCTGGAACCAAGTGCTTGAGACTCTGTCTATGACTCTCTGTGACAGCGTTTTCAGCTTCTAAATGATATTCTCATGTAGAATTTAAATCAACTCTTCCAATTTTTTTTCTGATTTAAACACAGTTAATACTCAATTTCCCGCACTAGTGAAGAGAATAATTTACAGCTGACACTGGAATTCATTGTATACTGGGTATTAGTTTTCTTGAGTTCTTCATTTCTAATTATGTTTGTTTGAGGCAGCATTGCAAAATGCAGTGTGCAGTAGCCAAGGTGTTAGGTCTGATTCATTATTTTGCACACAGTGTCTATGGCATCTAACATTTGACCTTGAAAAGACAATTTGTTTCTCTAGGATGCTTAGTCCCCCCCCACACACTTTGAGATAGTCATAAATATTTAAGGAAATCTACCCTGTAGGATATAATGTATATTAATTTGAATGTCCACAGCATGGACCAGAGGGTCTGCTTATTAGAAGATTTGCTGTTTCCTCTGATAAGGGGTACTCATCCAATGTGAAGTAAGAAGACTTGCTAATTTCATTTTCATCCCGTGCCAAACAAAAATCTTCCTCTAATGATTATTATTAGCAGCTACTAACAGCTAAAACAGTCATGTTACCACAGGCATGGAACTATGAACTTCTCTTATTCCTCTGTTTTGCTCCTAAGAACATCTTTGTACAGCAGATTTTTACATTGGCTCCATTTTAGGTGAGGCAACAGATAGGCAATAGTGGGGCTTAAATAAATTGGCCAACTTGGATAATGCCCATGCAAGAGAAAAAGATCCAAACAAACAAATAAACAAAAAACGTTCACCTGGGAACACAGATTCCAGCTTCCAACATGGCAATAATTTTGTAGAGTTTTATAGTAATAGAACAATGAAAGTCATAAAGCAAGCCACCTTTCAAAGATGTTCGTAGAACTATCATGCAGATGGTTAAAACAAAGACAACATACCACTATTATAGGCCTCAGACACCATTAGACAGTGTCCTTAGCTTTTGGATTGGTAGAAATGGAATGATATGTCTGTACATTCTCAATAGACTTACCAAATAATCGCAGAAATGTTAGGTCACACTCAGAAAAGGACAATGACTCTTCAGAAGGCCAATGCAGCTCCAGATTACTTGCAATTAGGCCTAGAACCTGCATTCGAATCTCTCTGCATACCCCAAAGTTCCAATTACCCTTTATAGTTAGCTCAGCAAGTGTGTGTCTTCTTCCAGGAGACTTTAGGTCACAGTACTATTTTTTTTTTTATTAGAAAAATACTGACATTGTGCTCAGCTTTTCAAATCTTACCTGGCTATTGAGTCCCAGTCACATGGTCTAAGTAAGAATTGAAAGGAACACTAAAGCAGTTGAATACTTACCTCTTTGCTCCCTGACTCTGCTCCCGGCTCTGTGGACCAACTTTATCTTTAAGAAAGAGTAGTTCAGCTGTGAATGAGGACTGCCCTGTTTCCAGCCTCAGCCACTTGGGGAAGTATGAGGGATTTGAAAATTAGACTCACTTAAGATAAGTGACTTTCTCTTGATAGAAGGAAAGGATTAGTGACAGCAGCCAGAGGGAAACAATAGAAATCCCCCATTCTGAGCAATGGACTGATTATAGAAACAGAAACTAAACAGAGAAATAACCAAAGTAACAGAGGTTATGATTCAAATGGACCTAATAGGTATCTAAAGAATATTTCACCCGAACACAGAAGAATATACTTTCTCAGCACCTCATAAATTTTCCAAAATTGACCATAAAATTAGTCATAATGCAAGCCTCAATAAATACAAGGAGATTGAAATTAATCCCCATGCATCTTACCAGATCATCATAGATTAAAGCTGGACTTCAACAATAACAGAAACAACAGGAAAACTACATATTGATGGAAACTGAACAACTCTCTAGTCAATGATCAGTAGGTTGGGAAAAAATAAAGAAATTAAAGACTCTCTAGAGATCAATGAAAATGAGGGCACAACATACCCAAATATATAGAACACTGTGATACTGCTGTGTTCATAGCATCTTTATTTGGAATAGCTAGAAACTGGAAACAACCCAGATGTCCCTCAACTGAAAAATGGATAAAGAAAATGTGGTTCATTTACACAATGGAATACTACTCAGCCAAAGGGGGAAAATGACATCATGAATTTTGCAGGCAAATGGATGGAAGTAGAAAACATCATCCTGAATGAGGTAACTTAAACCCCAAAGGACATGCATAGTATGGGTGGTAGTTTGAATATGCGTGGACCAGGGAATGGAAGTATGAGGAGGTATGGCCTTGTTGGTAGGGGTGGCCTTGTTCAAAGAAGTGTGTCCATGTGGGAGCCAGTCTTCTCCTGTTTGTTTTCAGAAGAAGATGTAGAACTCTCATCTCCTCCTGTCCCATACCTGCCTGGAAGCTACCATGCTCCCTACCTTGATGATAATAGAATGCACCTCTAAAGCTGTAAGCCAACACCAAACAATTAAATGTTGTCCTTATAAGTGTTGCCCTGGTCATGATGTCTGTTACAACAGTAACACCCTAACTAAGACAGTATGTAGTCTTATCCACTTATATGTGGATATTAGCCATAATATATAGCAGATCCAAAGAAGCCACATAACAAGGAAGGCTCAAGGAAGGATACTTGAATCTTTCCGACAAGGGCAAACAAAATCGGTATCTGAGGTCAATGGAAGGAGGAAACTGGGTGGAAGAGGAGATGGGGAGACTAGTGGGTAGAGATTAGTTGTAGGGAGAGTTGGGGAGAGAGAAAGGAGACCAATCATGGGGCTGGGAATGGGGTATCTCTAAGAAATGCTTATGACCTGGGATGGGAGAAGGCCATTACATTAGAGCAGTCATAGTGGCAGGAGTTTGAGGGTGCTGGTCACATGGTATCCACAGTCACGAAGCAGAGATCAGTGAAGGATCGTGCTTAGCTCACAATCTCATCTTCTTAAAGTCTGTTCTCTCTTTTTTTTTAATTAGATATTTTCTTTATTTACATGTCATATGATTTTTCTTTTTCCAGTTTCCCCTCCCAGGAACAAACAAACAAACAAACAAAAACAACAAGAACAAACCCCTGTTGCCTCCCCCCTCCCCATGCTTGCCACCCCACCTTCTCCCACTTATTGGCCCTGGCATTCCCCTACACTGGGGCACAGAACCTTCACAGGACCAAGGACCTCTCCTCCCATTGATGATTGATTTTACAATCCCCTACTATACACATGTTACCAGAACAATCAATCCTATCATGTATACTCCTTGGTTGGTGGTTGAGTCCCAAGGAGCTCTGAGGGTACTACTTAGTTCATATTGTTGTTTGTCCTAGGGGGCTGAAAACCCTTCAGCTCTATTGGTACTTTCTCTAACTCCTTCATTGGGGACCCTGTATTCAGTTCAATGGATGGCTGTGAGCCTCTAAACTGTATTAGTCAGGTACTGTCAGATCCTCTCAGGAAATAGCTATGTCAGGGTGGCTTGTCCTTCCTTCAGTCTCTACTTCATAGTTAGTCTCTGCAACTCTTTCTGTGGGTATTTTGTTACCCCTTTTAAGAAGGAATGAAATGTACACATTTTGGTCTTCCTTTTTCTTGAGTTTCTTGTGGTTTGTGGGTTGTTCTTCCTGTATTCTGAACTTCTGGGTTAATAACCACTTATCAGAGAGTGCATACCATGTGTGTTCTTTTGTATGAATCCTCTTCATACAGTGTTTAGAGAAGACAATGAAAGAATAGTCCAAATGTATGAAGGGACTTTCAATAGCTCTGTGGTGATGGTGATTTTGAAGGTGTTTAATATATGATGTCACGAAATGGAATTAATATTTGATTTCACAGAAGACAGTGGGGAAAAAAGACATAAAGGTATCTTTATAAAAGCAACTCCACTGAAGAGTACAATTACTGAAAATGACCACTGGGAAGAGTGTGAGGCTAAAGAACGGAGTATCTACTTATATAAGTCAATTAATGTCAGGAATCAAGACAGTTAAAACATATTCTCTATGCAGAAAAATAACTTCTTCTGACACTTAACACTCTGCTGTTCCATAGGCTATCCTGCTACCAGTAATCACTGCTACCAGTTTTCTTCTACCAGAAAACTAAGAGAGAAGGAAGATGCCCTGGACCCTGATGTAATAATGCATTGGTACAACTCCATTAGATGCCAGGCATTATAAATTCTTTCATTTGCCATCTCTAAAAGTCAATGTGTGAAACTCGTGTATGTTTTTGAAATAAGAATGGAATACAGATGCATTCATACAGTGATTCATGGACCTGGGAACACAGGGTTGTGTTGGAGCAATTGCTTCACATTTTGACAGATGACAAAGTAGGAATCCCATTTATGTAGCTGATGTTAGTCACACAGCTTATCTTTGTTTTACAGACAACACTGCAGAAAGCATAGGAATGAAGGCAGAAGTCAAGTTCTGTTTCTGACAAATGATTTATGAAGTTTGTGACTTATTGATTGTCCTTTCTGAACCTTCTTCCCTTAACTGTAACATAATTTTGTTTATATGGAATTATATAGGATTACATTTCTCAGTGTCTATGAAAGCTATTTGACCATATATTTGAAGAACTATGACTTCTTTGGTCACGAAAATGTTCTTGTTCCTTTACTGTTCTACATAATGTGCCCTAATCTATGAGGAATAATAGGAAATCCCCAAGAAATAGAAGTTGGCTTGACCTAAATATTAATATTGCCAATGTGACAAACTCTAATATCACCTTCAAGGCAAAACTATGGGCTTGTCCAAAACAATTTCTAGACTGCATTGAGAAGAGATGATCTAGGTTTAAAATGGCAACACTGTCCCATGGTCTACAGCCCTGAATGAAATGAAAAGTAGACGGTAAAGTGACCAGGAGTTTTAATTTTTCCCTGCCTCTTGACTTCTGATGTACTGTGACCAGCTGCCTCAAGCTCCTGTGAGCAGGCCTTCCCAGGCATGATGTGTTGTATCCTCAAATTGTAAGCCAAATAAACCCCATCTTCCTTAAGCTGTTTTGTCAGATCTTTCATCATAGCCTCAAGGAAAGTAGTTAATATTGCTAACTTACTAAAGCAAGATCTAGTGTGATGCCTAGAAATCTTGTAAAACGTATAAAGTACCACCCCATGTTCTATAAAGACAATTGCCAAGTTCCCAGATGTTTGCCTTCCATTTCTCCTTTTTCACAAATATCTGTCCCTTTTAGACATCTAGCAAATTCATTTTTCAGCATTTCTGCCCATTCCTCTAGATTACACAAGGATAGTATTATAGCAGCTGAGATCTTCAAAATTTATATGACCAAACACTCTGGGTTCTTTGTCTCTGTTGACAATATTTACTTCTGTATAAATTCTCAGTCATCAAGATGACATACTGGAGAGATCACTCCAATCAGTGTTCAGGAGGCCTTGGGAAGATATTTTGGAACAGGGATAAGTGAACTCATCTTTTTTATACTTTGATAGCATTTTTTTTTTAATAAATGAGAAGTACGGATGAGTAAGAGACTGTTGATGACTTTAAATAAGCACAATATGTGTCAAGAGAAACCCAGAATCACTTAGGTTTAGTGTTGCTCATTAAAATGTTCCTTAGATATGCCAGGCATAAGGAATATGGAATAGTAAGGGGCTTTTTAAATGTTATTCAGTAACATTATGCCACTGAGAAGAGAGCTAATGCCATTAGAGGTCATAACAAGAAATTTAAAATGACAGATATTATATTTTTCAACTCAGTTTCCTCCATGTCTTATAAATATATCCACTTTGATAATTTCCATAGATTGAATCCTCACTGCTTCTTGATATATACCTTTTGGGGTGCTAGAACCACACAGATCATGAACTCAAAGGCAGAAATGTAGCTTTGCCACTTCTTCTACCACTTGTAGAGAAAGGACATACTGCCAAGCTTTGATTTTATCACCTCAGAGTGTTAAACCCTAACACTTAAAATAGATAAGTAAATGATTCTTGAAGGAGCATAAAATTCCTTTGTCTCCATTGGCAAGTCCATTATTTAAAACAGGACATTCTCTATAGTGTTTAAAAGTTGAGTTCTGCTCCAGGCCATGGGCCTCTTGCCAGGAACTAGCAAAGTGCAATAACTTAGAAAAGGCTAATAACTGTGAAATGTTATTACATTATTTAGACATCGCTTGGAGAGAGACTAATAGCAGTAACATTATGTGTGAACTGCCAGGCGCAAAAGCCACAGAGCTGGATCTCTGTTCATCAACAACTCCACAGGGTAGCAGACCTCGTTCAGTTGGCCTGTGTGTAAATCTCATTACAATCTCTAGACTCTCCGTTGCTGCAAACCTGCCACATTCTTACCCAGATCATAGCTTCTTTGACAGAATGGTTGGCTCTATTTGTCCTTAAGAGGGTTGAGACTGATGGAATTGATGTTTAGAGGGGAAAGGGAAAGGTATGGGCAATTGCTGTAAAAAGAAAAGTAAGAAATTCTCATGAAATATCATCATTAGACATTTTGGGGGTGGGAGGAACAACTCAACCTCATTTTCCTGTTTTAGTTGTTGAAAGTGACTCTCAGAAAAAGGCTAGAGAAGAAGCTCCGATAATATAGGGCTGATAGCTTCTCCTGAGCAAGCTTAGATGCCACGCAGACTTTGTGTGACAGTGAAAGGCTCGAGAATCTTAGAATTAAAAAGGAGGGCATTTCATAGAAATGTATGTATAATGTATAACCTTTACCTAGAAGGGGGCATAGAAAACATCTCTAACAAGCCAAAAATGTGGAGTAGCCAGTTCCAGGAACTTGGCTAACAAACAACCCCAGGGCTCTGGTTCCTGAAACCTGCCTCTCCTGACTGATCCACAATGAGGGCAGAACTAGGAATGAAAGTCTACTGGTTTATGAGGCTCTCCACCCTGTCAACCTGTAGATGAAGATTACATTCCTAGAATGAATATGTTCCCCTCCCTAACTGAATACATTGGGTTGGGTCCCTCTGAAATTTTCCACTGTTTTTATGTTATGTTTCCTTGGTAACCCTCTCCTCCCTCCCCCAGTTGTGGTTTTTCCCTTTAAATACCCCTTACTTCTTGTGTTGGGGTCAAACTCCTCTGGCCTGCATGGTCATGAGATTGTCCCTGGTACCGGCCTATCCCAAATAAACCTCATGTGATTGCAGCAAGTTTGGTCTCTCGTGAATTATTGGGTGGTTGTGTTATCCTGAGACTTGAGTGAGGGTCTCCCAAGCTCTGGATGTCTTTCATTAGCAGTATTTAAGGCAAAAGCTTCATGGAAGCCAGTCTCCTGCCCCTGCACTGTCTCCTGGCACCCCTAACTCAAAGGTAGCCCAAATATGTCCCTGAGAACTCGTGTGCTAGGTGCCCACCAAGATATGATTTACTAATAGCTAGACAAAATTGAACATTGCTCTCTGACCTTTACCAATGTTCCAACATCTTAGCCAAACCCTGGCTTGGAATTTCATAAAGAATGTTACCCATTTAGACTAATTGCACCTGGCATTGTTAGGGAAATAATGAACGGAATAGGGCATTGAAGCTTACAGAATGGGAGACTTATCCCAGGGTAAGGTCAGGTCAAGAATTAGCAAGAGACTCGCCTCTACTTGCCCAGAAGATTAGCATAGTGGGCATTTTACCTAGGATGGGTGGGACCTTGAGCAGAGTTTGTGTGTGTGAGTCAGCTTTCATCAGTCTGCATTCGGCATTGAGGATTCGAGACTCGATCCTCTATCCTCCTGGCTGGCGCACCTGCAGTCCCCTGGGATTCCCGCTGGGCCCATGCGGCCCGAGTGTGCTCGGAGCCCGGGGTCACTGCACCAGTTCAGAGGAGATGGCTGCTGTTTTAGACCCAGTGTGTTTTAGGTGGCCTCAGATGTATCTTGACTACTGAGCTGCCAGATTATTCTTTCTCTTTTACAATGATTGGAAAAGCCTCATGCCATTTTTAAGAAATACATTCAGATCCCACACTTCTTTGTGTCAACTCTATTTATCAAGCACTGAATCCCTTGCACACCTGTCCAGAACTCTCATCATGCCGCAGATTGAGGGCTCCCCCATAGAAACCCTGGTCCATGGCACATAGAGGTACTTTGTTTCTCATGCACTTCAAGTAAGGAGGCATTTAAATTCATGAGTTGGTGTGTGTGTGTGTCTGTGTGTGTGTCTGTGTGTCTGTGTGTATGTGTGAGAAAGAGAGAGAGAAAGAGAGAGAGAGAAAGAGAGAGAGAGAGAGAGAGAGAGAGAGAGAGAGAGAGAGAGAGAGAGAATGAGCAAGAGCACAGGATGGGTAATTTTGTTTAATTATATTCAAAGATCAGCAAAAGACAAAAAGTTTGAGGGCCATGGGCAATGAGAAAGAATGTGGCAGTAAAGGGTTTGACTGAAGAGATCCTTTGTGAGGAGTCAAGACTTTAATACAGTTTTCCATGATTTTGTTTTAAAAGACAAAACTCAAACATTTCTCTTTCAGAAAACAGGAAGTCTGATGAAACTATTCTTTGAGTTTTTTTATACTAACATGATCCACTCAAGATATTGGTTAGGGTAATAAATCATTAAGCTGTCATGTGTATAAAAATTTCAAAGTGTGTATCTCTCCCTTGACAACTTATAAAACCAGACTGTTATGAACTGTCTTCTCATCATAGAGGCCAAATTCATAATGATGGCAGCACAGCCCTGGAAGAGTTTCCATTCTACATAATATGGTGACTTTGGGTGAATTATAGATCTGATTGCTTATTTTCTGTAATAAGTACTACCATGCCAACCAGAAAATCTACTGAATAAGGAGAAAGGACAACAATAAAAAAGAGTATCAAAGAGTCTACACTAAAGATGCAATTATGTCTCCTAAGACAAAATTAGAAGATCTTTTGATGACTAGTGGATGTTTCACATTGATCAATTTTGAGATGAGCTGATTTGGCTAAACAGCTTTTCACCAGTGAACTGGAGAAGAGATACCATTGGGAAATGATTTTTCCTTTGCTCTTTTTGTTGATTGTTCGTTCTACTTTTGAGAAACTGGCTCAAAATAATTTCTAAGTTGTAAAAAACAATTCTGTGGTATCATCACTTTCTGCTAGCTCCAAGGAAAAGCAATATTTGTCCTTGTGAGCAGTGGTTAGTGGAGGGCCCCAACCCTGCTAAAGCTGTGTCCCAGAAGTCCTGGGAACTATACTACACTTTACATTTTAAATGGAATGTAGAAACTGTCCACTAGAGTCAATGAGTAGAGAATTTCATGAAAATCTTGATAAAGCCTGAAGCTCTGCAAAACTTGAAGTTGAAACAAGAACAATGAGGCCAATAGTCAGAAGGCTAAAGCTAGGTACCCAGCTGTGTGTCTTAATCAGTGTTCTATGGCTATGAGACACACCATGACCACTGCAACTCTTACAAAAGAAAGCACTCTTTGGGGCTTGCCTAGTGTTCTAGAAGTTTAGTCCACTAGCATGGTGGGGAGCATGGTGGAATACAGGTACAAATGGTGCTGGAACAGTGGTGAGAGTTCTACATTCATATTTTCAGGCAGAAGGATGAGCAAAAAGCCTGTGGATCTGGCTTGGGGTTTTAAAACCTCAAAGCCCAAACCCAGTGACACACATCCTCTAACAAGCTCACACCTACTGATCCAGTCTCAAGTAGCGACATTTCTTGATGACTAAGCATTCAAATATATGAGCTTATGGGGGCCAGTTCTTTTTTAATTGGATATTTTATTTATTTACCTTTCAAAGGTTATCCCCTTTTGTGGTTTCCTCTCCAGAACCCCCCTATACCATCCTCCCTCCCCCTGCTGCAATGAGGGTGCTCACCTACACATCTACTCACTCCCACCCCCCCACCCTGGAATTCCCCTACACTGGCACATTAAGCCTTCCCAGGACCAAGGGCTTTTCCTCCTATTGATGCCAGACAATGTCATCCTCTGCTACATATGCAACTGAAGCCATGGGTTCCTCTATGTGTACTCCTTTGTTGGTGGTTTAATTCCTGGGAGCTCTGGGGATGAAATGGGGGGGGGCTCTGATTTGTTGATATTGTTCTTCCTGTGGATTGCAAAACCCTTTAGTCTTTTCTCTAATTCCTCCATTGGGGAGCCTGTGCTCAGTTCAATGGTTGGCTGCCAGCATCCACCTCTGTATTTGTCAGATTCTGGCAGAGCCTCTCAGGAGACAGCTATGTCAGGTTCCTGTCAGCGAGCACTTCTTGGCTTCTACACTAGTGTCTGGGTTTGGTGTCTGTATATGGGATGAATTTCCAGGTTGGGCAGTTTCTGGATGGCCTTTCCTTCAGTCTCTGCTTCACACTTTGTCTCTGTATTTGCTCCAGTAAGTATTTTGTTCCCTCTCTTAAGAAGGACTAAAGCATCCACACTTTGGTCTTCCTTCTTCTTGAGCTTCATGTGGTTTGTGAATTGTATCTTGGGTATTCCCGAGCTTTTAGGCTAATATCCACTTATAAATGAATGCTTACCATGTGTGTTCTTTGATGATTGTGTTATGTCACTCAGGATGATATTTTCTAATTCTATCTATTTGCCTAAGAATTTCATGAATTCATCATTTTTAACAGCTGAGTAGTACTCCATTGTGTAAATGTTTCTATATCCATTTATTTGTTGAAGGACATATGGGTTCTTTCCAGCTTCTGGCTATTATTAATAAGGCTGCTATGAACATAGTGGAGCATATGTATTTGTTATATGTTGGAACATCTTTTGGGTATATGCATAGGAGTGGTATAGCTGGGTCCTCAGGTAGTACAATGCCTAATTTTCTGAGGAACCACCAGACAGATTTCCAGAGTGGTTGCAATCTCACCAACAATGAAGGAGTGTTCCTCTTTCTCCACATCCTCTCCAGCATTTGCTGTTGCCTGAATTTTGGATCTTAGGCATTCTGACTGGTGTAAGATAGAATCTCAGGGTTGTTTTGATTTGCATTTCCCTGATGACTAAGGATGTTAAACAATTTCTTCTCAGACATTCAGTATTCCTCAGTTGAGATTTCTCTGTTTAGTTCTGTACCCCATATATAATAGGGGGTTATTTCACTCTCTGGAGTCTAACTCTGGAGGTCAGCATGTAGAAGAATGCAAATAGATTCAGTCTTATCTCCTTGTGTAAAGCTCAAGTCCAAGTGGATCAGGGACCTCCACATAAAATCAGATACACTGAAACTAATAGAAGAGAAAGTGGGGAAGAGCCTCGAGCACATGGACACAGGAGGAAATTTCCTGAACAGAACACCAATGACTTATGCTCTAAGATCAAGAATTGACAAATGGGACCTCATAAAATTACAAAGCTTCTGTAAGGCAAAGGACACTGTTAATAGGACAAAACAGCAACCAACAGATTAGGAAAAGATCTTTACCAATCCTGCATCCAATAGAGGGCTAATATCCAATATATGGGTGTCATTCTTATTCAAACAATATCACTGGATTTCCTGTTTCAGGAGACAGTAGAAGTGGGATGCTATAGAGTGAAAAAGAGGATGGTCAGGGGAGAGAGTTTTGTCACTATTAACACAGAGGATTATCATGGCTATCCTCAAACTGGTTGGTTTTGTTATTATTGTTGTGTTTGGAGGAGGAAGGTACAAGAAAAAAGATGATAATGATAAACAGATAAAATAAAATGCAAAAACGTCTATTTCATAAATGTTCTTTCATTTGAACCACAATTCTTTACTTTTAATGTCTATGAAAATTATCCTTTAACATCAGCATATTTGGTGCAGTTGATTCACAGTTTGGCCCTGAGTTCTCCTTCCAGCATGTCCATCTAGCACCTAGAAGGTAGGTTCTTAGGTAAAATCTAATTCTGTTTACTGCATAACATAGGACTTCTGCAGTTTGGGAAGAAGAGAGAAAATTCTAAATGCTGGAGAAAAAAATTAAACCTAAATTAAGGATTAGTAATGTTTAATATGATTATGCAAAAAGAAAGGCTTTTGTTACTAAAATTGAGAATGGAAGAGGGTATATTATTACAACCCTTACATAAATAAAAAGAATCATAGTGATTCAGTGATTGCAGGACAATAGCCTCACGCTATCCATCAAGTGGAAAGTTTCAATAAGCACTAAGCAAGACAAATTCTAGAACAAATAGATTGTTTTGAATAAACCTATAAAAAGTAAAAAGGCTGAATTACTAACCATTTTTTTTTCTGTAAGGAAATCCAAAGACCATTGACTTAACTGGTATATTTTGCCTCATATTTGAAGAAAATACAGGAGAGATAGCTCAGCTGTTAAAGAGCACTGGCTGTTCTTTCAGAAGACTTAAGTCTGATTCCCAGCACCTACTTGGGGCTCACAACCCTCTGCAAAACAAGGTACAGAAGATGCTACCCTCTTCTGGTCTTTGTGGTAATTGTATCTGGAATACATGAAGATTTTTTATAATTTAACAATATTGGGTGAGACAATTAACCCAATTAGAAAACAGTTGAGAAATTTGAGAATTTATTTCTCAAAAATTGAAGTGAATGGCAAAGAATCACAGAACTAGGTTTAAGAAAATGTAGATTAATATCACAATGTAAAAGCACTTCTCGTCGTCTAAATGGCTGTGCTGCTAACAGCAGACAAGGTAAGTGTAGATGTGTATATAAAGAAATCCGAACCTTTGTTCAAATGAGATTTCTAAATAGTATAAGCATACTGGAGAGTCATGTGCCAAGTCTTCAGTAAATCAAATAGACCCTTCTAGGTATGTACTTTGAAAAACTGTAACATATTCCCATAAAAATATGTAAAAGGTATTAATGACACTATTATTTATAATATCCCCATGGTGCAAACTCAAATGTCCATCAACTTTTCAGTACGTGAACAAAACATTCATACCATAAAATATTATTCAATAGTAGTCACAAAAACTCACATTATGAATTTATATGAAACACCCAAAATAAATTAGTCCATAGCAAAACAAAACAAATAAGGAGATCAAATGAATTCCAAGGAATGTACGGGCATTAGAGATTAGAAATGAAGCATGAGTTCCAATCGATGTGCTTTTATATCTGCAAAGAAGACAATTGGTACAAATACTTTAAATTTTAAAGTGAGGAGGATGATGGTTGTATACATGTGAATCTTCAGAAGTCTGTTGAGTTTTTACTTCCAATGGGTGAATTTTATGGCAAATAAGTTTTATCTCAATAATATTCCTTAAAAGATATTCAGCGCTTTCAATAGCATAGTTACAACAACATTACTGACATAATTAAAATGTATTAAAATGTTAACATAATATCAATTACTTTAGGCGATTGACAAGTGTTATTTGTTACCAATTTATAACTTAATGTGAGTTGGCACTTGTCCTGGACTCCTCAAAGCTCTTGAGACAGTGTTTACAAGGCCTAAGGGAGATGCCAGATCAGCTGTTTCATGAATGAAACAGCTGAACTGCATCTATAGACTTCATGGAGTAGATTGGGTAGCATTCATTATCGGGGGGGGGTTTATTTCTCTGTAGATCACATAGCATGTGGCCTGTTTCTCTTTAAATATATTTCTGTAGACTGAGGACTGCCATCAGGGTGTGTTGTAGTTTAATGTAAAAGGTCCTTTGTAGGTTTATATGTTTAGGTAGGTTATGGAACTTTTCTGAGGTGAAGCCTTGCTGGAGGAAGTGAGACACTTGAGAATGAGGCTTAAAATATATTGCCCAGCACTACTCCGTGGCCATCCTCTGTTCCCTAAGCATAAATACAGTAAAACCAGTCCTTTCCTGCTCCCAGATGCCAGTTCCTCCTTACCATAGTAGACTGCTTCTCTGTGGTACTGGAAACCAAACTAAATCCTTTCTCTAAAAAGCTACAATAATACAACACTCTAATATTTCCCAACTGACTTGGTTGACATTCTTGAGAAAGTCATCCAATGAGACATGCTTTGCAACAGCTGACCTGCATTCTGGAAGATTTCATCCTAAGTTTAACCAGGAATGAATCTTGGAGCACTCTTGGGAAATCTAGATGTAAACATCTCATTATCACCCTGAAAATTCATAGACGAGATAGCAACACCCCAAATATTTAATTTCTGAAAAATATGTACATACAGTAGAAAACAATTCCAGAAATTAAATATCAAGAGAAATTAAGTTGTAAGAAAATTTGAGGTAATTTTAATAATTAATGATTAACTTGATTTGTTAATGAGCTTTACTTTATAATCTTCAAAGTAGGTTATCATTCAGGTTCTTCAATTGCATTTTAAAACAATCAAATATTTCAATTACAGAGATCAGGATGACTCTATGGCTAAAGAATTAGTAGGTGGCTCAATTTTTCGAGACCCAATTACCAAATAAATGAATTCAGTATGAATGAGTCTTTAAGAATACAAAATAAATGGGACTTAGAGTGTGAGATAAATGATGGAACAGAAAGATTTTCCCTTCCCATATCATATTGGTGAAACGTGCATTCTTGAGCAGCATTGCTGTTAGCACACATTATTTCCTGTTTGTATTCATCTGTAAACAAAAAAAACTTTTCAGTTATGAAGCCAGCTTTCACCACATCAAGTATCTTTTCATTCAGAAAGTTTTTGACTTTTACTAAATCTATTTACACCTAAATGTTTGCCTCAAATTTAAAAGCCTGTTTCCTTCCTATAATGTTTACATTGACTTTTCCTTTCAACATATATAAAAAGAAAACCTGCACGTTTAGCAATTTTTAAGTCCATGTTATATTATTAGTATATTATATTAAAAAATATTTCCAACTTTGCTTTTATCACCTGAACTTAATTGCGCTGGCAACTGGAGTCACCTGATTAGCTAACTTGTTACCTTTACTAACTGCTCCATCTGTGTCTGTGACTTCAACAATTTAGATATCAAGTAAGTCAGACTAGTTACTATTTATCTCTCTGTGCCTGGCTTATTTCAGATGCCATAATACCCTTCAGATGCATCAAAGTTTGAGCAAACAGCAGTGTTTCATTCTGTTCTGTGGTAAATAATATTAATATATGTGTTCATATATAAATATACGCCTATGTTCACATCCATAATACACACACTTTCTTTGTTCAGTTAGCCATTGTACATACTTGTGTTGATGCCAGATGATAGCTACTATTACTAGTGCTACAGTGGACCTAGGAAAAGTAGATATGTATTTAACACAACTGTTTGCTACTGACAAAATATTTCTTAAAGCTTCTTTTCTTTTTCCTTCTGTATTCACTGTGTTGGTTGCATTGTCCCTGCCCCTACTTTTCCCCCTCACATATGTATCTTCCAAACTGCTACCTATTTAGCCTCAAAGTCTGTCTTCTGTGACTTTTCACCCTTAGATCAACTAGTTTTGGCACTAGACTTCTTTGATTACTTTTGAAGCATTTTCCTGATGCTGGCAAAAGTAAAAGATTGTTCTGATGTTGATTTTAATAGTAAGACTGGTTCTTCTTTAAGCCTAGATATGGAGAAGTTGACACTATCCAGAAGATAGGTAAGAATACTAGGGCCTAAGGGCCATGTAGCTTCCGATAGTTTTTGGCAAATGATTATTGTGCTAGAAATGAAGTGGCCATTTTTTGGAAGATAGTAACTTGTTCATGACACCAAGTAAGAATCGCCTATGGGCCATACTTTTGCACCATGGAAGCAAGTTTAAAAACCTATACATAAGGGACTCTCACAGCTCACAATATAATCAACTACACATACAATGTACTGTATGCCAGGGTACTTTCTGAAAGGCATCTATAATTTCTCCTCGTTACTAACATTAAAGTAGATGCCCAGAAGATTTGCATAGTTGACCTCATTTTCTCATCTCATAAACAGGCCATTTTTTGTCTATCTGAATTTTAAAATCTGCTCACTTTACTATACATTTCACAAATTAGCAATTATAATAATAGAGAATGAAATAGTAAAAAATGATAAACTTTACCCAGAGAACCATATAGTTCATTTCCATTGGCAAGCAGTAATCAGGAGAGAATGGGATGTCAATTCTATGGTCCATAGTACACCTGAAAGAGGCTTCTCCTGTGTTGTATTTGTATATGAGATGTCTTTCTTTTGCTTCACACATTGTTTTATTGTGTGAATCTTTTCCCTCAACAACATTTGCGTGTCTTTAAATGGAGCATTGTTCCTTTTACTCTGCCAGTTACTGTCTGTTCTTTGCTCCACTATATTTAACTACAAAGCTACAGGCATGACGGAAGAGTATTCATTTTCATTTCTACAGTGTATGGTATGTGTTCTCAATTCCAAAGTCCCTGTTACTCTTTAGTGTTTGTAGAGAGAAGCAAGTTTGCTACCTTTGGCATTCTAAGCTGTTTAGAAGCAATGGAAGATTTTACTCAAAAATTAGGGACACCAAGGTCACCTTACTCCATCACTTAAAATGATCAAAACATCTGCTAATGAAACTAAAAGGTGCCTGGGCGGCAGGGTCAGGAATCTATCCCAAAGGAGCCACTATTTTTAATTTCTTTTAAAAGTTTATAGTTTTATTACTAATTCACAATTTTTTGATGATGTTGAAAGACACTACCCTGCTATTTTTCCAAAAGGGTCTTAAAGATTAGTAATAGATGAGCTCTATTGACCCATAGATGCCTGAATGTTTTTTACTGTGTAGTTCCTACAACAATGAAAATAAATACTGGAACTTTTACACTTTCGTTTGTGGATCACATTCATAAACTTTAACAGTAACTTTAAAAGTCTTAAGAATTGTTTCAGGTGCTAGAGGGTTGGTTCAATGGTTAAGAGCACTGGTTGCTCTTCTAGAGGCCCTGGGTTCAATTCCCAGCACACACATGCAGCTCACAATCGTCTGTAACTCCAGTTCTAGAAGATCCAACACCCTCACACAGACATACATGAAGGCAATACATAAATGCATATAAATTGAAAATAAATAAATTAAAATAATAATTGTGTCTTTTCCCTCGAGATGCCTTCAGCTTTTGTTTTCACATCTCATAAAATTGAAGTATTATTATTCAATTACGCAAGACACATAATTCTGCTTCCAAATTTAAAACTGAGGTAGACAAGGGTAATTCAGAGAGGATGAATGGGAACAAAAAAGAATCTGTAAAGCTGTTCAATAAATGCGGCTTCTGTGAATTTCAGGAAAGCAGTGGTAAGAAAGAAAACCATAATCTACACCCAGTTCTGTCTGACTTAAACATTTATCTTTCTTTTCCTTGCCACTGGGCTTTGCTTCTCCATTTCCCCTGGGACTAACAACAAGGTCTCAGTGTCTTGGGTAGCTTCTTGTGACTGAAGAAGGGTCAACACTGAAGAAGATAGAAGCATGAGAAAAATAAAGCCACCTGAATGCCTTCCACAGCCTGGCAGTCAAGGAGCGACTGCACAGTCTCAGTCTGCCAGTGGAGGAGGTCCAAATGTGGGGTGAATCATCCTTTTGCCTTTGGAGAAAGATGGATTTCGTTCACATTGCAAGTTGCTTTCTAACAAATCTATGACTCTCTTTCCATGGCTGGAAAGGTCAGGCACCTCTCACTGGCATGCAGGCAGTGGCTCTGCCTTCTACATCCCCTTGATCTTAATCTGTTGCTTGCAGACTTTCCTTCCATCATCTTTTCTGATGGATTCTCACTGCTGCTGAGGCCAGCTGCTCACACAATATGCTGGTGGCACATTCCTGGCAGGCACTTCCTCACAGCCAGTCTTGTTTATGGCCTTTCCAGCTGACTGCATGTGCTAAAGCTCACCCGAGCTTCAGAATCAAAAGAACACAGATGCTGGTAGGTATGAATCTTCCTGGGTCAAGTCAAAATTTGTGGGTTAAATGCATATTTATGACATTCTTCATTTCATGTTAACTAAGCAACACAGGACAAAGCAACAGCAGTCTTTTGTGTATTCTTGAGATGCATAAACATATCAAACGATTGCCTTCTGAAGACCACTACATTAGCTGACAGAATTATAGGATGTAGGAGGACATAGCTGGTTCTATTTTTTTCTTGATTACTCAGATCAATAAAATTAGACTGCTAATGGGTCCAGTTAAATTAGTTGAAGTATAGAGAAGGAATTTATTGACTCACAAAAGTGAAAAGAGCTTAGCTTTTGTAATAGTTGCATCTGGACACTAAATAACATCAGAAATCTCTTATCCTCCTTCCCTCTCTCCCTCCCTCCCTCCCTCCCCCCTTCATCCCTTCCTACCTGCCTCCCTCACCCCCTCTCTTTCCCTCCATCTCTCTCTCTCCATCTCTTTCCTCTCTTAAATTCTATACCCATAACAATCTTCCCATAGAAAATTCCCAGTATCTGATGGTTGACAGGCTGGCTACTATGTCACTGAAGCTAGAAAGATTGGTGAATCTCTACAAATCGTGATTGACAATCAAACCTGAACTTATGCAGGAAGACTCCTAAATTTAGTTGCTTACCCAAAAAGAAGCCCAGCAATTGAACTGGGTTTCATAGCTCTATGCAAAAAGGATGTTCAATATTCTACTCCCTTGGAGAATTAATCTTTTCCCAACATTTCCATCCAGTGTTGTTACCAAGACCTGAATCTTTGTCTTTATAATTATTGCCTGCCTAGATGGGGTGGTCTATACCTTTAATCCCAGCCAGCACTTGGGAAGCAAAGGCAAGAGAATCTTTGTGAATTTGAGGCCAGCCTGGTCTACAGTGAGTTCCAGAATAGCAAAGACCCTGCCTTGAAAAAGCAAATTAATTAATTAAACTAAAATAAAATTTTAAAAGATCTCTATTTCCTATAGTGGTTCCACCAGACAGAGCTCATTCAATTCCTCATTGTGCTCTTATTCCTAAGCATACTGATGAGGAATAGAGATTTCTTTCTCATTGGGTCCACTAATTTATCTTTTCCAGTACAAGAAGATTTTAGTAACAAAACAACTATTTTGGGAGTAGGAGTTCATTACATTTTATTTATTTTCATGCTATCTGAGATTTTAAAAAATAAACTTGAAAATTTTCAGCCCAATAAAGGCATAAAAACTTATCAAATAGTCTTATATTAGTAAGTAATAATCATTAGTTTTAAATGCCTTAAATGTTATTATATTTTCTTAGAAATTGTACATGGACAAGCAAGGTCTTGCAACTAATGAGGAAATGACCTGGGCTTTATAACAGATCTCTCTTGTTGTCTGCTCATCTAGACCATCTTTCTGGAAACCACATTAATGTGCCTTTTTTT
>NW_022196911.1:37735524-37795412 GCF_008632895.1 Mastomys coucha | reverse complement strand
TTTTTGTCATTTCTGCAATGATGGCTTTCACTTGAATAGGTCTTATCAAACAGTTAATTGAAGAACTTCTTTTTTTATTGGATTTTTTTTATTTACATTTCATCTTTCCCTGTTTCTCTTCCTCCTGGAAATACCCTATCACATCTTCCCTTCCCCTGCTTTTATGAGGGTGTTCCTCCACCCACCCACCCCCATCTCCCTGCCCTTGATTCCCGTACACTGGGGCATCTATCGAGCCTTCATAGGACCAAGGACCTATCTTCCCTTTGATGTATGACAAGGCCGTCCTCTGCTACATATGCAGCTGGAGCCATGTGTACTGTGGCTTATTCCCTGGGAGTTCTGGGAGATCTGGTTAGTTTATATTGTTCTTCCTATGGGGTAGCAAAGTCCTTCAACCCCTTCAATTTCTTCAGTCCTTTCTCTCTAACTTCTGTCTTGGGACCTTGTGCTCAGTCAAATGGTTGGCTATGAATATCCGCCTCTGTATTTGTAAAGCTCTGGCAGGGCATCTCAGGAGACAGCTATATCAGGCTCCTTTCAGCATGCACACTTCTTGGCATCCACAATATTGTCTGGGTTTGGTAACTGTATATGGGATGAATCCCCAGGTGGGATAGTCTCTGGGTGGTGTTTCATTCAGTCTCTGCTCAATACTTTATCTCCCTATTTGCTCCTGTGAGTATTTTGTTCCACTTCTAAGAAGGACTGAAGCACCCACACTTTGGTCTTCCTTCTTATTGAGCTTCATGTGGTCTGTAAATTCTATCCTGGTTATTTGGAGCTTTTGGGCTAATATCCACTTATCAGTGAGTGCATACCATGTGTGTTCTTTTGAGATTGGGTTACCTCACCCAGCATGATATTTCCTAGTTCCATCCATTTGCCTAGGAATTTCATGAATTCATTGTTTTTAATAGCTGAGTAGTACTCCATTGTGCAAATGTACCACGTTTTCTGTATCTATTCCTCTGTTGAAGGACATCTGGGTTCTTTCTAGCTCCTGGCTATTATATATAAGACTGCTAAGAACTTCTTAAATAAGGAATTTTGTGTATTTTTGGACAAGACAGAAAAAATTGTGTTCATTTAAATCTTTTGGTCTGCAACCTGAATTTCTCACATCATGGGATTGTTCTATAATTCTAGTTAAATTAGTAGATAATTTAATATGATCAGTACAGTAATATCATATCAAAGTCCATAAGAAGCTGAAATCAAAATGGAGCCACAGTAATCTACTCTTCTTTTAAAAAAAATCAGGCAATAAAGAAATAGTTCATAGGGTGGTATACAACAGAGTATATTCTTTGTGCTTATTTAAAAAAGAAATTAATCTTTAAGTTCTAATTTCTAGAACTATAATCTTGTATGTGACAAATAGGACAAATGAAGTGACAAAATATAAGGAACCCACCAAATGGTGTTTGAAATAATCCTACCAAGGAATCAGAGATTATCTTGATTCTTATTATTTGTGTTCTCCCACAGTCAAACTGAAGATAAGAAATTCTACTTATACTTGCTAGACTATTTTGTTAACAAAAATAGACTAGTAGCTGACTCGAATCCAGAGTCAAGGATATATACACCTCAAGCTATATAATTGTGGGTTTTCTTTTGAGGGAATCTTAATAATAACCTCAGTCTATTTTCTCCACTTCTTTCAATATCCTGTAACCCCAAATGTGGATTCCATGTTTGCTTTTAAATATAAGCCTTTAATATGGGTGTAATCATTGATATCAAGGTGACATATATTAAGAAGGAATTGTGGGTCTAGTTGGTTCATATTGTTGTTCCTCATATGAGGCTGCAAATCCCTTCAGCTCCTTGGGTCCTTTCTCTAGCTCCTCCATTGGGTACTCTGTGCTCAGTCTAATAGTTGGCTGCAAGCATTCACCTCTGTATTTGTCAGACTCTGGAAGAGCCTCTCACAAGACAGGTATATCAGGCTCCTGTCAGACACTGCATCAGATTCATGGCATCTGCAATAGTGTCTGGGTTTGATATCTGTATTTGGGATGGATCCCTAGGTAGGGAAGTCTCTGGATAGCCTTTCCTTCAGTCTTTGCTCCACACTTTATCTCTGTATGTCCTCCCATGAGTATTTTGTTCCCCCTTCTAAGAAAGACTGAAGTACCCACACTTTGGTCTTCATTATTCTTGAGCTTAATGTGGTCTATGAATTGTATTTTGGGCAGTCTGAGCTTTTAGGCTAATATTCAATTATCAATGAGTGCATACCACATATGTTATTTTGTGACTAGGTTACCTCACTCAGGATGATATTTTCTAATTCCATCCATTTGTCTAAGAATTTCATAAAGTCATTATTTTTAATAGCTGAGTAGTACTCCATTGTACAAATATACCACATTTTCTGTAGCCATTCTTCTGTTGAGGGACATCTGGGTTCTTTACAGCTTCTGAATACCATAAATAAGGCTTCTATGAACTTAGTGGAGCATGTGTCCTTAAAATACATTGGAGAATGTTTTGGGTATATGCCCAGGAGTGGTATAGCTGGGTCCTCATGTAGTACAATGCCAATTTTTCTGAGGAACTGCCATACTGATTTCCAAAGTAGTTGTACAAGCTTGCAATTGCACCAACAATGGAGGAGTGTTCCTCTTTCTCCACATCCTCACCAGCATCTGTTGTCACCTGAGTATTTGGTCTTAGCCATTCTGACTGGTATGAGGTAGAATCTCAGGGCAAACCAGTTTTGAGAGTCCCATCTTAGAACAAATTGAGACCTAACTCCTCTCCAGAGATGCCATATGCAAATGGTATCAGAAGAGGACAGTGCCAGTGTTTAACTTCCAGCAGTCACTCTAAAACATGATCTGCCCTATGGTGAATCATGAGCAATTCAGCAATGATATGAACAGTAGTGATATTTTTGCATATTTATTTAGTCTCTACTTTGCTAGGTATTTGGCATCTAATTGTATCACACGATCTTCACAAACAAATGAATGAAGCTATCAATGATAATGTTCACCCCTCAAATATTAATGAAACAAATAAAGCCAATCATTTAGATAACCTGCCCATTGGGTTCACATTATGAAGGCTTAAGCTTTAGTTCTGGGGCTTATAGCACTGAAGTACATGCTTCTAACCATAGGACTTTTTAATTTGTTGAAAACCTTTTAAGTCCTCTGCCCACATTTGCCCTTGAAGTTGTGACAATGCATAGATCTCACCTCATTCATTCCATTTGAATAGCAACCCTGAAAAGACTTTTCAAATATACTTATAAAGGAACTCTTGAGTTATTGTTATGCATTTTTCCTGAAACAAAACCACACTGATCATTCAATCATTTCCATTTATTAAACACTGGTTGTGTTTCTGCCTTATACAAGTGACATAATACAAGTCACTGAGGATTCCTTGTACTTCAGCCAAAGGTCAAATGCTTTTTCAGAAATGCATGTCCGTGAACAAAAGTTATGAATAATCTTATGGCAAAATATCTTCAAACGCAAGTTGTCATACAGATTGAGGAAGGTTTTTATTCTCCCGATTCTAGTGTGTTAAAAGCATGAGGTCATATGTTATTTAAGTACCTGTCAGAGGATGCTGAGTCACTAGGTAAGGAAATGTTGGCTTCCAGGTAGAGCAGCTTTTGGTGGGAGAAGGTTCAGATAAAATCTGGCAATGGATGATTCAGTTTGGAAAAGACAATAAAATCGAAGGACTGAAATAGCTGTTTTATAATGTGTCAATTATGTCCTTCAAATAGCTTCCTATTGTTATGGTTTAAAGGAGCAAACATGGCTTCTTGGTTTAACTCATTATCAGGAGGATTCATGGCAGGACCAGAATGAGCTATCATGAAGAGTTAAATTTTTCCTTGTTTCTTCTAATAGTTGTTGAAAATTTTTGTCACTTTATACCTGCATAGCTCCAATATGACTTCATGTTGAAATTGACAACTTTCCTGTGGCTGCATGGTCAAATGCCCTCTTCTTCCTATCTGGAATTAGGTCTATCATATAACCTTACTCTAACATAGTTACAAATGTAATATCTCTCCCCTGTTTGCCTGGATTTTAGTCGTGTAGTCTTTCTCTTCATGGAATATTTTTATCAGTTGGTTATTAGCTACCAACTTTTAAAGCCCAAACTCATCTCATGAATTTACATCTTTCATTATATAGAAGGTTTTGGAGAATTGTTTACTTGAAAATTACCTTCACTGCTTGGTATTTTGTAGTTAGTAATAAATAAAGAAAAAATTTATTTTAATCAAGATCAACGGCTGCTCTGGTTTCTTATTAGGTTTGCTGAATGCTAGTGACAAAAGTCTGACTCTCTGCTGTAAGGTGTGTGCAACCAAGCTCTTCTTTTGGAAAGCACATTAAAGAGATGTAGAATTGGAATGAAGAGCTCCTATTTAGTATTCTAATAAATGACGCTATTAGGCATGATTTTTGAAGACTTTTCTAATTAGAGTCATGCCTTATTCACAAGTTATTAAAATTGTCATTTAGGTTTTAAAAAAATCAAACTTCTCCTTTTGATTACATCTGTAATTATAATACATTAGCAGAACAACTATAAATACAGAAGTCCCATTTGCTTCTGATGCCAAAATGTAGTTGTAAAAGCAATAAAATCACCTTGCCATTGTGGCAGCCAAAGCCATGTTAATTGCCTTAAGAGTCCCAGTCCTGTGTTACAAGGTGTTACAAGCATAGTGTTTTATAGGTTCAATTTGTGCTTTCACAGGTGATTAAAGATTCTTCTTCATTCAGTCCAGGGCCAAATTCCAATGTTTCCATTCTGTACCAAATCGTGCCTGAGATACACTTGGACACTTTTAGAGTTGGAAGAAGAGTTTGAAAGATCCATTGGTCATTGATTAGCCTTCCATTCTTACTTTATAGGTGGTGAAGCAGATGTAGCAGTGAGCTAACAGTTGAACCTTGGCTTCTGTCATTGTCAGAGGTACATTCTATTTTATTTCTTGCTAGCATGCCTCTCAGTCTAAACCCAACTAACCTTTCACAAAGTTGTGTTTTATGAATCTTCAGAATGATTGTGGCAAAAACAAAATTCAAGCCAGCTTGGGACTTTCACATTCCATAAACCTAGTCTGGCCTCTACAAATGATACAATGATGTTATATAGGCATTCTCCACTTTCTCATCCCTCCTCACTGCTTTCCTTTGTGTTTCTTCAACATCTAGATTGTCTCTAAGTGTTGGCAGAATCACTGTCCAAAATTGCCTTGTCTTTCTTCAAATCTAAGTGAAATACAGATATATCCCACACACCACATACACAACCCCCTGCATTGTCTGCCATTGCTTGGTCTGATGTTTTATTCTGGTAATTCACTTAGCCTTGCTTGCATGACCACTCTGGAGCTCATGGAATATGTATCCTGGAGGGTTACATATCCATTTTGGTGGAGGTCAAAAGAGAAAAACAAGTTATGTGGCTTGAGATCTGCACTGTTTAGCATGAATGGCAGAGGGTGACAAGAAACAAACAGAACAACTCTCAACTTTTGATAAACAGTTTCAAACAATGCTTCTCTTATTGTCCGAACCCAGAGGAAGTGGTTCGAATATCTAGGTCTCCCATGTTTGGTAATCATCTGTTTTCCTAAGAATATAGACAATATAGAAAATGCCAATTATAAATGTTGAACCAGAAATTGAAGGTGACTAATAATATTGATAGTATCTCATGCCAAATAACACAAGAAATTGTCATGAAGATTATAAAGGACTACTCCTTTTGTTCATTGAAAAGGAACTTATTTCCTAGAGTCAAAATGAAGTTCATGAGGTCATAGAACAAATAAAAACCTAAAGCTAATTTTCCCTAGTTTGAGGCTTTTATTATTCATAAGCCAAATAGAACATTAGAGTCTGGTTTTCATAATCAGTACTTTTTTTTCTAACAGATTTTTGTAGAAAAGTGAACAGAACATCATGAGTTAAAAATAAGTGTGTTGCATGGAAGTGTATGGTGATGGGCTGACACCTGTCAGGATAATGGATTCCATTTTGCAGAGGTATTAGGAACATCTTTACTCTGATAAAAGCATATCTATTTTTTTCCATTCAGCTCTGTACCTTCCCAGGCATAGATTTTATTATTATTATCTAAAATGAGAACAGGTCAACAACTTTTTTCTCTCTATCTAGGGCAGCACTGAGGTTTAGCTGATGTTTTAAAGATAGGATAAAATCTCTAACCAGAATCCTAATGTAGCAACACAGAAATTTTCAAAAGACACTGATACCAGCTGGCAAGATTAGGAGCCTGAGAAATTTTCAGCCAGGTTTGTTAACTTTGATGCTCATAACATTACTGAGATCGTTTATGAACACACAAGTTGCTTAGTTCAAATTTGCTAAATTGATTATTAAAGCCACTCATTCAATAAATATTTATAAAATACTTAGCATTTGAAAAGTAACACATTATTTTCATATCAAGAAATAACAGTTAATAAAGCAGGCAGAGTCTGTCCATTTATGAATATAAATTTGAGCAAAGAAAAGAGATTAAAGTGAGTATAATAAATACATTTAGCATAAAATTGAGAGAATATAAAGAAAAGGATAGGATTGAAAGGATAGTAACTCAGTCACAAAAGAACACACATGGTATGTACTCACTGATAAGTGGATATTAGGCAAAGAGCATGGAATACCCACGATACAACTCACGGACCACATGGAGTTCAAGAGGAAGGAAGACCAAAGATTGCATGCCATCCTATTTAAAAGGGGGAACAAAATTATCAAGGGAAGTGGAGGGTGGAAAGGACTTGGGAGGAAGAGAAGAGGGGAAGGGAAAAATGAGGAGAAGAATCCGGTATGAGAGGAGATGGAGGAGATGTATAGAGGCTAAAGAAATTAAACAGAGGTGTGTAGCAATGGGGGATGGGAATCTGGGGTAGCAAATAGAAAGTTCCAGATGCCAGGAAAGTAAGAGCCTCTCAGGACCCCATGGGGATGACATTAGCTGAAATACCCCACAAAGGAGAGAGAGAACCTGTCAATATCCATAGATTAGGAATGACACCTCCTGGTTGAGGGATGGGATCACCCACTCATCTCCAAAATTTTAACCCAGAATTGCTCCTGTCTAAAGGAATACAGGAGCAAAGAGTGGAGCAGAGAGTGAAGGAAAGGCCCTTTAGAGACTGCCCCCACTTGGGTATAAATCTTACATGCAGGCATCAAATCCAAACACTATTGTGGATGCCAAGAAGTGCTTGCTGACAGGAGCCTGATACAGCTGTTTCCTCAGAGGCTTTACCAGATCCTGACCAATACAGATGTAGATGCAGCCAACCATGGAGTTGAAGGGGGGGGCATTATTTGGCATCAATGGGAGGGGAGGCCCTTGGTCCTGTGAAGGCTTGATGCCCCAGTGTAGAGGAATGTTAAGGAGGTGAGGCAGGTATAGGTGGGTAGGGAAGGACCCTCATAGAAGCAGGGTAAGGTGGGCTGGGATGACAGTTTGCAGAGGGGAAACTGGGAAAGGGGACAGCATTGGAAATGTAATTAAGTAAAATGTTCAATTAAAAAAATAAAAAATAAATAAAAAATTAACTTTGAGAACAAAAAAAGAAAGAGAGAAAGGATAGTAGGCAGGGGCTGACTTTAGAGAGTTAAAGAAAGGTGATGATGTTGCATAAGTGTAAAGGACAGGGCTCATTGGAAGACTTAAAGGAACCAAGAGAATTAAGCAGGTTCTAGAGAGACAGTTCCAGACAGAAGAGAGGGAAGAGAGAATCAGAAAGAAGAATTTCCTGATCCTTGAGGTTGAACAATGAAATCAATGTAGCACTAGCCTACAGAAACAGGACACTTGGCACGAGTTAGGAATGCAGTAAGGGTACAGTATACACAGGCTTCTGGGTCACTTTTAAAAGTTCTCTTTTGTCTGTTAGAAATGAGCCTCTGATGTATTTTGAGCAAAGCGATTCCATGACCTGACTTGCCTTTTAAAATGCACACTCCTGATACCATAAAAGGAGTGTGAGGATTACATACTTGTCTTAGTGTTGTGACAGAAAACCTGACAAAACAGCAAAAAAAAGATGGAAGTTTTATTTTCATTCATGGTTGAAGAGTGGATAGAGTTCTCCATGTTGGGGAAGGCATGGCAGTAGGGAGATGAGGCAGCTGCTCATATCATGTCAATAGTCAGGAAGCAGAGACGGGCGAGTGCAGTGGCTCAGTTTGCTTTTTACTTTTTCTATTTTTATTCAGTCTGGTATAACTCTACAGATATTCCCATCCATGTGTCTCCTAGTTCATTCTAAATCCAGCCAAGATGAGGAAGAAGGTTAATCTTTACAAACATGAGCAGGAGACAGCCCAGTTAGGACCTCTTGAAGCTATTCAAATACAATATTGTTGTATTTCAGGTAAGTGGCTATAGACAGAAATGAGTGGTGGGCATATATTATACATATTTATAATGGTAGACTCTAATTTTCTAATAGTTCAGATGTTAAATAAGAAAAGAAAAATATGACTATATATTAATAGCTTATTCAGCTGTGAATCCTGTGAAATACCCTATGGACTGGAGTGGAAAAGATTGTGCATGGGTGAACTGGTGGCATAAATGTTATGTGGGTAACCAACCACCTTCTGATTGGATTTAATAGCCATGGTAAAGGAGGAAACACATATCTGATACTGTAAATCTGGCTGAGAACCCATGATTAGGGAGCTCATACTTCCAGCAGTGAGGACCCATGACATAGTATCAAGCCTCAATCTAAATTTCTATCTCTTGTCAACTTTCATCAACCTCTGCAGATCTGGCTATGAGACTTGGGATTTAAGGACCTTAAAGAATGGGGCAGACTACAGTCTAATTCTAAAGACAATTCTACTTCAATTTTAGTGTACCTTCATACATGAATGTAACAAAGAAAGCAGTGATCCAAGGAAGGTTGTTTGAATTCAGAAGGGCATGTCAGAGAAAAGATGTAAATAAACACTAGTACGAACATACTAAATATTAATGGAGCAGCCCTTTCCCAAGTCCTTCTTATTGTAGACCACATTAAATACAATTTGCCTGACACATACTATCATATTAAATATTTAAATCCCAGCCAGCAGTTTCTACCCCACCTTTAATTATTGAGTTCCAGGTAAAAGACACACTCACAGCCTTTATATTTACAATTAGCCTTAAAAAGCACAATAGCTAGGCAGCTGCCTACCATCCATGCTATTAGAATCCACTTTCCTACCAATAACCCCGAAATATTACTTACTATTTACTATGTTCCATCTGGGCTGCTCTTAACTTCAATTAGGCAGCCTTCAGGACCAAGCTCTCTTGACCATTAACCCATGACAGTTTCTCTTTCCTCCTATCCATGGTCTTTTTCTCCTCTTCCTCTGATCTCAAACCCCAGAAAAACTAAATCCCACCCATGTCTCTTCTGTCCAGATGAATGTCATTATCTTTATTCAACAATCAGAATTAACTTGTGGGCAGGGTCACAGGGACTACATGTAGACTCCTATTCTTGAGGGCAGCACTTAGCATTACAATAGACAATAAAAGACCAAGCCTCAACAACATACTTTGGATTATATATGGAAAAGCATGAAAGCAAGGTAGAAAGCCATATCCAAATTCAAGGTACAGTGAAGACAGCTCTCATCACATCCTTTCACTATATTGAGTTTTATAGTTATGTTTCAGCATCCATGAAGAATAGACACGCCTTATAAATTGAATGCAAATATTTGTCATGAGAGGCACAAAATAATATCCAAGAACAATCCCAGGAACAAAATGCACTTGAGGTAAAAGTCCCTCTGCCTTCTGTTTTCCTGGAGCCTTTCTCACAGTTCCCTGAGGCATTGTCCCCCAGGTGTCATTCTTCCAACCATGTTGTCTTCAGACAATCTCTATACCCACAGATTAGGTGTATGTAGCTTCTCATAATGTGAGAAGTTTCATTGTGTAATGGATGGTGCTTAATGCATTAACTCACAACTAGTATACAAAATAAAATTTGTGTGTTAGGCACAAATGCTATATCTATATCACTGCTCTTCCTCTAAGGCTCAGGGATTATTATGGGGGAAGGAGTAGAAATATTATAGGAAACAGAGGTCCTGGAGGACTAGACATGATAGAAGCCTTGCCCTCATGAACACACAACAGCTGTGGCCGCCTGCAAATGAACTGCACAGAATGAAGTCAGTCAACATTCTTGCATAGCACAGTGGTAGCACATAGGGCCTCCCTTGCCAAACTATTGGCAGGTGGTATCTTCTGGAGGAATTTTCCACAATGGTGTTGACCCCACACCCATGAATATATTGATAGCCAAACTTGAGTCAACATATTATAAAGAATAAAACCAACAAAGATGTGAAATTTGTAATTTGTCAGTGGGCAGGTCTGGGTGAATCTGGGAAGAGTTGGGGGAAGAGTGGAAAAGGTAAATATGATCAAAACACATTGTATGTATATGTGTATGAAATTCTCAAGGAATTAATAAAATTATTATATAAAATGATACTATCCCAGAGTTCCTGACATCAGTAAATGAAATGCTCTAAAATTGGAGAGGAAATCAGTTTCGGATATTTTATGTTTGCAACGTGCATTTAACATATAAATAGAATGTGAAAAATTAATTGGATTCTAGAAGAGTGTTATACATTTAATACATAACTTAATGCACTCTAACATAAAGAGTTTAGAGTAGAATAAAAACCAACAAAGGACTCTTGAAAAAAAGGAATTAGTAAAGTCATAGGAAAACTCAGAGCTGAGAAATTTGCTCCCATGATCAAAGTGTCCTCTGGTAAATACTCAGGCCATCTCGGGTTCTGTAGAGTAACTGAAAGTTTTGCAGTTACTTGTGAAAGGATTATGACACATTTGCTCTGTGCTGAAGAGGATGTCGGGAATAAATCAACGTTTAGAATCAGGAAAGTTTTAGCAGATGATATGACCTTAAGCATTGTTTTTGTACTGATGCTCCTAGAGCCAGGTCATTCCTACTAGAGATCTGAGGTCAGATTTGAAAATGGGTGCTACTCTGGTTGTACAAAAACTCACGTGCTCTCCAGGGAGTCTTTGGATTCCATGGCTCTGGATGTTTAGGTGATTGTATTTGTTCAGGAAGAACAAATGATACAAAGGACTAGAGACCTGAGCATGAGTCGTGCCTCTAGGGAACTGACTGAAACTCAACTAGCAGAAAGCCTGTTTTCAAAGGCAGAAAGAAAGAAGCAGCTCTCAAAATGAGCAAGGAATCAATCTCAAACACCACAGTGTATTTACCCAGAGAACCAGGGAGTCCATTTGAGATCGAGTCTCCTAGAAATATCAGAGAAGCTGCACACATGAAATCTCTCTAAACATGACCTTAACAATAGGAGGGAATTCATGCCTGGTCCTGCAAACCAACTACTCATGGCTGGAGGGCTCAGAGATTCTACAAGAGAACAAAGTATTCTCCTCTTCTTAAATCAAAAATAATGTCTATCTGTATCTTAAGCGCCAATCTTTATATAAGCAGAAAATCAAGTGTAGCTCTCATGCCTCATCATAAATCTTATTTTTGCAGTAGAGATGAAGAGACTATTACAGAAATTCACAACTGCTCAAAATTCAGGCAGTAAGTGACTGTGGGGTGTCCAGTCCCTCCTGATACATCTTCAATGCAACTTTAGCACATAAGGCTCAAGGAAACTTTCAGAAGAAGACATGGAAAACTGTAAGAGGTTGATGACCAAGACACCTGCCACTAGATAGCATCCTTTGTGACTAAGGATGCACCCATGAAACCTCAATAATATGATTGATTCAAGACATTATCAATTTACATTTTTGATAGGGTTAATTTCCTATACCCAGATGAAGAGATTCAGCAATAAGTGACTGCTGAGAGAGGGAGAATCGGTTTTCTTCATGGATGAGCTCCTAGACAGGTTATCTAATCCCAAATTATCAACTCCAAATGCATTTACATCTAAGCAATACAAAAGAGATTCTGTAGGACACACATATGCACACATACACACATAAAATTAAAGAAGTCACAAATTTTAAAGGGGGTCAAGGGCAGACACTGAAGAAACTCGTAGAAAAAGAAGAGTGAAAATGACATACATACATTCATCATATATAAAACTCAAAAAATCTAAGATATATATATATATATACATACATACATACATATACACACATATATATATGCACATATATATATATATATATGACAATATTATTCGCATACTGTTGTTACCATCAATCAGCTGACGATCCCAAGACTGGCCATCCTCTGAGAATGATGGAACTCTACCGGTCCATTGTCTTTGAACCTGGACAAAAACATTGGATGTTCCTCTGAACCCCAGGCTACTTTTCCACACTAAAGGTTTTGAATATGTCTTTTCATAATCATGTGAGGAAATTTCTTATATCCAATATCTCCAAGTATAAATATATGCCCTACTGCTTCTGTTCTCTTGAGAAGCCTAATAAACTGGGAAAGGAAAAAGAAAGCCCCCAGGCTCTTCAATCACTGTTAGAAAGCCCTATAGGCATTTGCTTTTCCTTGCCTGTTATAAAAGCTGGGTCTCAAATAGGCCATCCTGGGTGTTCCACACTGCTCCTGGGAGAGTTGTCAAAGACACATGCCAGTTAATACTATGTGCTAGCTCTGGATGCAGAAAAACTCACGTCACATGCCCATAATCCCATCGTTTAATTTTAGCAGGAACCTTGTAAACAATTTAAAAGTTTTTACTTATTAATAATTTTGCATACTTTGTATGCATCAATAGCTTCATTTTATATATTTTGTAAGGTTGAAATGTTCAAATGAATTCCTGGCAAGTGGAATGAGGAATCAAAATGAATAAATAAAGGTTTGGCAAACCACTTCTGAAAGGTTGCCAGCTTTGAGCAGAATTCTGGTTTCTTTCTGATTGTTCTTAACTCTTCCCCCTTTGCTTCCACTTCCCCTTCCCTCCCTTGCCTTTCCCTCTCACGCCTTACCTCTCCTTCCCATCTCCTTTCCTCCTTTCTTTTTGCCCTATCACACTCATTTCCATTCTCTCTGTGTTCATTCTTCCATTCCCTTCCACTGCTGTGACAAAAGCTGAAAAGGTTTATATTTTCTCACAGTTTGAGTTCCACAATGGCTGGAAGTCAAGGCAGTGGGAGCTCCAAGCAGCTTTTCCCATCTCACTGCCTGTCAGAAAGGAACAGCAACTGTGTGCTCGCCCGCCTTTGCTGCATGCATGCTGGTGCTCACCCGCCTATGCTGCATGCATGCTGGTGCTCACCCGCCTTCTTCACTCATACCGCCTAGGCAATGGTCCAACCCACAATTAAGATTTACTTTTCACACCAGTTAGTATAAGGAAGCCAATATTCCACAGGTATGCATTGAGGCCAGTTTCCAAGGTCGTCCTTGGTTCTGTCAGGTAGACAACAGTAATCATTACAGATTCCCTTTACATTTTCTTCCCATATGATCCACGGTTGTACAGGTGTTCTTAGGGCTGGGCATTTCTCCACTATGGATCCCATGGGAAGCCTGTTCACCTTTTTATGAAAAATGTCATGTAGGAGGCTTCAGCTTCTTCAGGTCCAGTTGGCCAGATGACAATAGAAACCTACTTTCTTGGCCCTACCCTTCAACCTTTAACTTTGTGATGAAAGAGAGAGAGAATACAAAGAAAGAAAGAAAAAAAGGAGGAAAGAAAGAAAAAAGGAAGAAGAAAAGAAAGAAAGAAAGAGAGAAAGAAAGAGGAAGAGAGAAAAGAAGCGAACAAAATCTTCACATTGTGAAACTGATAATTCAAAACTCTTCCTAATGAGGACAGAGAAAGAGCACCCGATATACAGGGAGTAAACTTGGCTTTCAACTTCCCGAGATGATACATTTAATGTACTCAATTGACTTATTTTAATGCTCCTTCCCACTTAAGTAAATTGGGGATGACGATCAAAAAACATAGAACTTGGAAGATCTTGGCTTTTCAAAACACATAGAAAATAAGAAAAAACTAGACAGGAGAAGTAGCTCAGATGGTAACATAGCTTGCTGTGTCAGTCGGCTAACCTGAGTTTGATTCCAAGAAACTATTTGAAGATGGAAGAAGAGGACCAGCTCCACAATGTCATCCTCCAAGTTCTGCGCATGTGCACTATGTGCTCTATCACTATAGATATAAATGAAGCTTGAGAATTAAAATTTCATTTTATTCTTTTCTTAAAATATGGCCTTATTCCTGACTTCCCTCTTAAAGAATGTGAGGCCCTTGAAGCCACACCAAAGCTACAATGAGTTGTGTTGCAGCAAAGCAAAAGGGCTGAGTATAAGAGGTTGGTTGTCAGCAAGCTGGAGGTACAGTGCAAGCTGTGGCCCTTAAGAGCTCTGTGCAGCAGACTAGTTCCCTGCACACGTTAACATGCCATCATTATTACAGCTCATACTACATGGTTGGATGTGTCAGGACCTGAATCCATTTCCAAGTTTCATCTTTCTTTCCCCCATTTACATTTCCTTTCTCATTGGTCTTTTCCTGGGGCATGGAGGGTGATACCAGATCCTTCAAGTCACTACTGTGAATTGATTTTCAATCTGCTTTATCAACTTCAGTCTTACTGCTGATGTGTTATAAAAAGATAAAGAGAAAGATATGTTCTATGACAGTATAGTCAGGTATGGTGGGAGAGGATGTCTCAGTGGGCCCATGCCAAGGCATTCCTTCCCCCTGAGGAACCAGCCACATGACAGTATAGTATAGAATAGAGTTTATTCAGGGCATGGGGAGGGGAGTAGAGACAGAGAAAGAGAGAGAGAGAGAGAGAGAGAGAGAGAGAGAGAGAGAGAGAGAGAGAGAAGAGAAGTAGAGGCTAGCCATGAGCACATTGCGAGAGAAAGGGAAAGGAAATGGGAAAGGAAAGGGGAAGAAAAGAACAAGGGATCAAGAGCCCAGGAGATCAAGAAACGGAACAAGAGAACAAGAGAGGGAGAAGTGGACAAGCAGCCCCTTTTATAGTGGGTCAGGTCTACCTGGCTGTTGCCAGGTAACTGTGGGGTAGAGTTTAGACAGAATGCTAACAATTGCAGTTAAGATCAAATTTCTCACTTTTTTTTGTCATTTCAGAAATTTCTGAATTAAGGGTGTGTATGTGTGTGTGTGTGTGTGTGTGTGTGTGTGTGTGTGTATGAGAGAGATAGACAGAGAGACAGAGACAGAGAGAGAGTGACAGAGAGAGACAGGTATATGTGAGCAATTATGCATGCTCATGTGTGCTCATGTGGAGGCCAAAGGGTGAATACTTCTGTATTGCCTTCTATCTTGATTTGTATTTTCAGACTCTTTCTGAGTCTGAAACAAGATTATACACTAGACAAAGAGAAAGCTTTGCAACTTACTTTTAATGTACACACACACACACACACACACACACACACACACACACACATGAAAGGCTGGAGAATCTTAGAATTTAAAATGAGGGCATTTAATACAAATGTATGGTGTATAACCTTTACCTAAAAGGACATAGAGGGCCAATGTAGCCAGCCAGAAATATAAAATAGCCAGTTCTAGGAACTGAGAGCCTCAGGGCTCTGATTCCCGATACCTGCCCCTCCTGGCTGATCTGCGATGAGGGTGGAACTAGGAATGAAGGTCTACTGGTTTATGGGACTCTCCACCCTGTGGACCAGTAGATGGAGATTACATTCCTAGAATGAATGTGTTCCCCTCCCTAACTGAATACCTTGGTCAGGTCCCTCTGAAATTTTCCACTGTTTCTATGTTCTGATTTCCTTGGTAACCCTCTCCCCGCCCCCAGCCTGTGGATGTTCCCTTAAATATCCCACACATCTAGTGTTCGGCGTCGAGTTCTGGCCAGCATGGTCACGAGATCGACCCCGGCGTCAAACTCTGGCCAGCAAGGTCATCAGATCGACCCGGTACCGGTATCCCCAGTAAACCTCATGTGATTGCAGCAAGTTCGGTCTCTCATGAGTCATTGGGTGGTCGGATCATCCCGAGACTTGAGTAAGGATCTCCCCAGTTCTGGGGGTCTTTCACACACACACACACACACACACACACACATTCTCTCTCTCTCTCTCTCTCTCTCTCTCTCTCTCTCTCTCTCTCTCTCTCTCTCTCTGTCATTCTCTCTCTCTCAAATTTTCTTAAATTTTAGCAATGCCAGCCTCTATGAAAGGGGAGAGTATGATCCTGATGCAGTTACAATGTCATGGAAGCTTGTCTATACATTTCCTTGGAGGTCATAAAGTTGAACTCAGCTTGAGCACTGCAGTTATAGAACCCACTTGATGTCCCCACTTGAGCACATGAAAAAGGGATGAAATCATTCTGAGCAGTCAATGATTTCCTGCAATGGGGAAAAGTCTGTTTGGTGGTGGTAGTCAGTGGGAGGTTTCTTACAGTCTAAGATTGAGCTACCAACATGGAACATGCCATCCTTCAAAATGCTTTAATGGTACTTCTCAGATAAAGTATGTCTTCCCAGATACATACTTCCTCTTATAGGAAGTTTCTACTAAGTTTATAGTTTCTGCTTACAGCTTCTACTAAACTTTCTGGATTATGGTCTGCATGACATAGGGATCCAGGCTATACTAATTCTTCATTCAAAATTTATTAACTTTCTGCATGTCTCTTTCATGGAATGTTAAATTGTCAACAAAGTCAACTTCTTGCTTTTCATATTACTTTAAGCTCTACACTGATCACAAACTGACCAGGTCCTGACTAGGAACACAGCAGTGATTCTTACTTGTGTCTTTTTTTTTATTTGATATTTCAAGTGTTATTCCCTTTCCTGGTCCCCCCTGGAAAGCTCTTATCCCATTCTCTCTTCCCCTTCTTCTATGAGGGTGTTCCCCATCCTCCCACTCACTCCCACCTCTCCACCCTGGCTTTCCCCTACACTGTGGCATTGAGTCTTCATAGGACCAAGGGCCTCTCCTCCCATTAATGCCCAACAAGGCCATTCTCTGCTACATATGTGGCTAAACAACAATATCAACCAACCTGAAGAACAACAATATCAACCAACCAGACCCCATAGAGCTCCCAGTGACTAAACCACCAACCAGAGTCTTACTTCTTAAATAAAGCTACACTGACAATTGCAAATGTCTTTGCTGTGATAGCTCATTCTGATTGCTTCTTTGGTGGTGATCACAGGCCTCTTTTGTTTTAGAAGCTTGCCCATGGCAGGGCTTTGAACCTGGACTTCTATGTTCCTCTGTGTCATCTTCTTAATGTGCCATTTCTCCAAGTCAGAGCCAGTGAGAAAAGTTTAAATGTTTAATTGACAGGTAACTTATTGTCCTTCCTAATCTCTTTGAAAAACTGCCCCATATTACTTTAAAAGATACCTTTATTTGCCTCAATGCTGAATTTTTCTTGGCAGTTTTACCCATTCTCATCAAAACCTCTGATTTAATACACACACACACACACACACACACACACACACACACACACAACACACAGTATCTAGTGCAATTGTGTTCTAAGTGTCTAGATTTTAATTTGTAATATAGCTGTAAAGAGCAGACATCACACATCTTATAAATATTTCCTCTTTTCCATAGCACCTACTCTTTGAGATCTACAACGCCATTAAACCTGTGACTTTACTAGACAATTGTGTATGGGAAGGGCATCTCCTTCTGGGTAACATCTTCTACCAAAATAATATTGGAATTCCAAAATAAGGAAGGGTAAAAGATATTGGATTTGTCACTAAAGTATCCATTGGACCTAAGAATCTCAGCACTGTCTAATGGTCAGGATCATGAATGTTCACCTCTGTTTTCCCCATGTCAGAAAACTTGTCTGACACAAAGGTTTTTTGAAAAGTGACCAAGTGAGTGAACACCAGACAAGCCTGGTCACCCATTTTAGTGATGAAGTAGAAATTATTTGTGAGAATTTGAGGGTGAGCCCATGTTGGATTCTAAAGATGAGCAATATACTCACTTTTTGCTGAACACGAGTTCCATTTTCTATTAGGATTATTGTAAGGGTTCAGGGATTCTATCTAATTATTCATCTTCAGATACATATTGAAGGTTAAATACATGAAGTCTTATGCTTATTGTGTCTTCCTATAGAAAAGCCACCAAACTCTTAATTGGTTATCTCTAATCTATAATAATGATAACTATACTAATAGAACAGCAATTTCTGAGACAATTTAGAGATGGGAAGTGTATCTGTGAAATATATGCTAAATGTTCCAGGGTGAAAATAAATAAAAAAAAGTGGCATATATTATTTACAGACAACCTAGTCTATCTCATCCAGTGTTGGGAGCTCTGTCATTTCATCTTCACCCTAAAAGTAAGGTAAATTTAATCCTCAAGTCTACAGACAAGAAAACTGAGAGTTAGTATATTAGGTATGTGTATAATCATTGCTTGTATCATATCACAAAAATATTAAACTTGAAGTCTGCAAGTGAGTTCCAAGCTTATAAAATCCCATATTTCTCAGAAATTATTACTGCACAAGGCACACACGTGGATATTCATGCACAATAAAACCACACGTAGAACTTTTTATTTTTATTTATATTTCTTAGCTCAAGAATTACACACTAGCCAACATTATTATATATTTACATGCTGAAACTGGCTGCAATTAGTTGAAATTCATGAAAATAATTCTTATGTGCTATTCATTGATAATCCTCTTTTGAATTTTACTACCGCATGTATCCCAGAGATTTTTAGAAGTCCTGATGTTAGAAAGATGTGAAAACGGATGCAAATAATCCCGCTAGTGCTTTGCATTTTCTAGCCATTGGGGAGTGAGCATGATGTTATGTGTTAAGAAAGGCTACAAGGTCATTGTAAGGCTGATAATCACTACATTGTGAAGACACTGGAACATCACTTCTTATAAAAGGACAGTTTAGAACTATGCAGGAACAATTCCATAACAGAACTATTTAAACACCCATGAAAAGAAAAATTGTAAGTGGCATGGAATTTAAACTATAGTCAACTTTGTTGGAGTCAATTGTTTTTAAAATGGATGTGTGGACTCTTAATCACTGAAGTAAAATGTAAAACAAGAAAGAATAGAAGCTGATGGAAATGTTGATGCAATTCAAATGGAGAGTGACAGGGGTGTGGCCTCAGATGTAACAGAGTGGCATTTGGCTTTAGAACTCAAAATAAACTCTTGTTTTTCATCGTTTTGGATGTTTATCACAAAAGTACTTCTTAAATCAAATTAAAAATTGATCTCAGAGTCTTGCACATATCTAGAGAAATGTTCTCAATGAATTTCCCAAAAGTAAAGCTATTTAAGGGTACAGCTTTATTTTTTTTCCAACTTAAAAACACAAACAAACACACAAACAAACAATAATTTGCTCAGGGCAGCTTCTGAATTTACTCTCTATTGACTCCTTTCTATTTTTTAAAACCATCAACCTACTGCATTTGGAAAAATTATTTAAACTTTGGTGTGAAGCAGTGACTTTTTTTTCCACTTCCTTTCTTTCTTTTGTTTTTTTTCCTTTGCTTTTGAAAAAATAATTCTGGAGTCTTTGGTTGAAAGGAATAATACTATCTAAAGACAAACACTAGTTTATTAAAAAAAAAAAAACATCTTCCAGCATGCATCATATGTAACAAATTTCTGGAGCTGGTATGAATAATTTTTGTTGTTGTTATCTGCAGTGTTGCTATAAACATCTAGTTTTGGGGGACTAGCTATAGTTTGCAAACTTTGGCTTCTTTTACTCTAGCCTAAAAAAACTATTAAGTTAATCCTAACCACTTCTCCTTTTTTCCATTTACCATTTTAAAAGAATCTCCTAACTGTGAATATGACGCCAAAACAATGCTACATTTCCCACTGAGAGGGAGAAAATGGGTGTGATTAAGCAGGGAGTGGAAGATGCTCTGTGTGTGTGTGTGTGTGTGTATGTGTGTGTGTGTGTGTGTGTGTGTGTGTGTATTCATACCTGTATGCGAGAAACAGCAGTGGAAACCCTTCTGTCTGGGATTCCCAAATCATTTATGCAACAGGGTGTTTAAATTACTCTGCTGGGGCACTGCAGTAAACATACTTAGTAAAAAATAAATAGATAAAATTAAGACAAAACCCCTAAGCAGTTATCTGGATCTATTGACTATTAATTTACAGCATATTTAATTATGTACATAATGTGGCACGTCAATGTAAGCCATAAACAGAATTAGTACATTGCCTTACTGTAAAATACAAATTAGAAGTTAAAAATATTTAAGAAATCTGTTTAAATATTTACACACGCTCAGTGAAAGTTATGATTGCTTACATAACAGATTCTGTACACTTAGCAAAATGGCATGATTGCTACAGTTGTAAATTTCCCTGACCATCATGGTGAGGGGTAGGTTTTTTTTTTTTTTTTTCTCCTCTCAAGAAGATTTTCCCCGTTTTCTTTATTTTGTATTTTTAAATTTTAAATCAATCATGGACAATGTTATCTGTGTCCTTTAAAAGAGAGCAAATGGACATTTGACAAGCAATGCAGAAACTAGTTAACATCTCATATTTTGAGGTACAGTACTATTGTAGTGTCAAACTGTGCAATGTTCTTAGGAACTGTAGGCATTGATTTACTGAGAGAGATGTTCAGTACCCTGTATTACTTATTTCAGAATGGTGACTGTTGGTTGCCAAATTAAAAAAAAAGTCATATACAGACTCAATGAAGGAAATAACTCTTTAGCTTATTCCTTTTGTTTCTGACGTATGAATACATACATATGCATGTGTGTTTACATGGATCTCTATATACACATATACACATGTAGATATGCTATAAGACCTGTCTGTGTTGATGTTTTCAGTTTTTGTTTTTGACCATGAAGTTAGCTATAAGACTGAAATACAGTGATCTACAGAAAATGGAATTGGTCATAGTTGCCGATTTAAAGCAGGTCTTGCTTAAAATACCTGTGATTTATTTCTCCATTAGAAATTCCACTGCACTTTTGTGATGTCTTGTGCTTTTGTAAGCTGACAGATCACTTCTGTGTGGACCTAATCCTAGAATGTAGTGTCTTTTGGTTTTTAAAAAAATCATCATTATTATTATTGTTATTATTTTACTTAGCACTGCTCTTGTTGAAATGAAGAGACAGAAGGACTAGATGACACTGCTTGAGTCCTATCCCCTGTTGTTAAATTGCAGTAGAAATAATTGTAACATTCCTATGCAAACACATGGGTATGCTGCATGAGATTTCAATTCGGAGGTGCATTTCATACCTACAAGCAGTCATTTACAATATATATATACAGATTGAGATCAGAGATTTTGTTTAGACTGTGCATTTGAGAGTCAGAATTTGCTTACTAATTTCTCAAAGATGAAAAAACACCTTAATTGCTGGCTATCTGGCTATTGTATAATCAAAAGAAAAAACTATACATATGTATAAATGGATAGTAATACCATTTCAAGATTGCCAAAACACACCTTGGTGGCCCATTAGTTTAATTACTGGGTAACAAACTAATTGGTTTTCCCAGATTCATCAGACCTAGCACCCTTTCCTGCATTCTAATTCAACTAAATATATAGCTTAAAAATAAATTCTACATGGACCGCTGTTCCTGGACAGGAGGAGTCAGTATTCTCTACCTACATGGATATTGAATGACAACATATGGTTCACTCTAGTGCATTGGTTGCAAGGTCCTGCCTTTTCTCTGCATTAGTTATACCAGAAATCTGTTCGCTGGTCATAAGCATGTGAAGCCCATCCTGTGAGGCTGTTTCTCTCCATTTTGAGCTAAATTAAGTGATTAATTTCCCTGGACATCTAAGATTTTGACAATATCAAGGATTTTGTTATGGCTTTTATGGAAATTGCAAATGGGAGCCTAGGCTCTGATTTGTCTTTAGAAAAATCTTTTGAGAATGGCATGCCACAGGAGTGCCCCTGAGATTAAGGTGATGCTTCTTCCTGTATTTTTCTGCTCAGACTTCACCCCTGGTGACAAGGGATAGGCACTTTTATTACTGTGATCCCCCCAAAAAATGATTTCATAGGAGAAAGCCCTGGAGAAACTTGAAGAATCTTTACTCTGAGCACATGTGAACATCCTCAGTCAGATCTGTAGTTCTGTAACTCAAACTCAAAAGCACATAACTAAAACACAGGAGCCAGACATCCCAATATTGATTGGGGGAAAAAAAAAACAAAAACCAAACAACAAACAAACAAACAAACAACAAACAAAAAACCCCAGAAAAACCTACTATCCCATCTTTGTTAAATTTAGAAAATGAATGATGAACTTTTATTTATTTTTCTTGTTTTTCTTTAATTGTTGGAATAGAAGCACACAATAATGTTTACTATCCTACATTATTTTTAATCATGAGGGGAATGATTCATCTGCAGAATGATACCAGCCTTGACCCCTATACACTTACCTGGGGACCCTACTCTGAAGACAGAATTTTTTTTGATTGTTTTAAAAATAGAAGTAACAAAGTCATCCTCTGAGGTAAAGGCCAATCAGAGTCAATTTTATAGAAAACATAGTAATTTAGTATTTTCTATAGGTAAAACCCAAATATGACCCCTCCCCATTGACAAAAAAATAAATATATTACCCTATTCTTCTTTTTTGTAAAGAATGTGTATGCCCAATATAGAAAGATGTACAATGACATAATTTGAAAAGCAGAATTTAGAAAGTCTACCACAGCAGCCTGCTTGTCAGTTCTCTCTACCACTGTACCATGACCTGTGAGTGCAAGCCGCTAACCACAACCTTGTTCGAATCCCAGTGTCCACTACTTTTCGTGTTTTGCTTGATTAAGTAGATTGCAATATATACAACGTAAGCACCCTTTAAATTATCAAACCGCACCGACCCACAGATTCCATTTGTGCATACACAAACCTTGGAGAATACAAAAGAAAACCCAGTTCACATGGTCTCAGCGAAGCCTCACCGGGGCTATCTCCTAAGTATAAAATGAGAAATTTTGAGAGCAAGAAAAGCTGAAGATGATGACTAATTCTTTAGGGTAAAAGAGCAAATTCTCTTTTTAAAAAATATTGTATTCCAGCCAGAAATAAATCCAGAGGAGACAATGTAAGGGCAGCTGACACTGAGGAAAGTGACCGGTTCATCTGTGCTCTATATTTAACTGTTAGAATGATTCTCAATATAAGCTATCAAGGTACTTCCAATTCCCTCCACTTTTCTATTTGATAGCTACTTTTTGATGAGATGAATGACTTATAAAAATCCTCCTGAAGTATGGTAATCTCACTACGAGGGCAAATCAATGCGTTTCATTCTCGTCTTTCTGCTCAGTGCTGTGTTCAGACCTGATGCTTTGTAGAAGTGACAAGGGTCACACTTGGTTGTTTTTACTCACAGTCATTTCTGGACTTTTGACCCTGCTCTATGCTATTAACTTTTATTTTAACCACCTGGGAAACAGCTTTTTGGCAAAATGTTAACTTTGACTGCTGCACACATGGTCTGCTCAGAAATCTTCCTCTCCCTAAGACCCACTTGAAAGATGTGCTGGCCTGTCCTTTGTAGGCAATCAAGCAGACCAAATAAACTGGATTCCTGAGTCTCTTCTTGGAAGCTTTGTCCCACCTCATTATCTGATTGTGCCCAAAGTGCATACGAATCTATTAGACCCTTGAGAATCACCACTCCATGACATCATCATCATCTGGCTCAGACCTCAAAGTCCATATTGAAGTAGCATGTTTGCATTATTGCAGATAATGTTTCATAAGCACAGTGGTGTCCCAACTGCATGCCAATCTTAGGAACAATGATGGAGAGAGCATTTGGAAATGACTGTGTCTCAGAGAATTGACTGCCCATGCGATTGAGCTTTCTAGCATCTTCTAGAATCTAGATAATAACCCTCTGAGTAGGCTGTGTACTAAAACTGATAAAGTGGAATACTTCACACTTGATCTTGCCCACATGTAGACAAATCATTTGCATTGTAACTGGAAAACCTCGAGGACCTTAGTGTATTCATCACTTAGTAGAAGCAACCCAAATGGTATGAAATGGACCACAGGATAGGCCAGCAACTAAGGTATTTTAACGTCACTTTTGTCCTGGATTGATGTGTTTTCCAAGTCCTACATCAGGCTGTACAACTGTTTGAAGAGGAATCTAGTCCTTGCTTCTCATGGGAGGCTGTAGTTTTAGTTCACATAATAAAGCCAATAGACAATGTTGAAGAAGGAAAACACCACAGGGAAGAAAATGCGGGACCACCGATCAATGGCGTTCACATCAGTCAAGTCGGGGATGGTGATTTTCAGTTGAGAGGCACGTCTCCTCAGGCGACTTTTCTTTTGTGCCACATGTCGCTCCAGAGCATTGCGGCCAAAACTATGCCTAGGCAACCCAGCTTTCCGATACTGGATGCTGGAGGCATCATAGGCAAGCATTGTGCTCCTGGGGTCTCCAAGTCCCATTACTGCTTCTGATGTGGCCATCTCATTTTTTATCTCAAGAGTGCTGAGTAAGATGTTCTCATGGGGGTCCATCTGCAAGGAAGAAGAATCAGACCATAAGCCTTTGCTGATGCATGTACTACAAGAAATTATTACAGGTACTTAATGGACTGTCAATCACAGTGACAAAGAGAGCTAGCTTTCTTATTGCAATGCTTGACTTTTAATCTGCCACTATGAGCTATTTGACTTTCAGGTTTCTCATTTACTAGATAGTATACATTCAGTCCCAGAGGATTCATATAATGTAATTATGATACATTAACTAGCACAGACTTCATAATTTCTACTTATCCCATGCCAATAGAAATCAAGAACCATCCATTCACATAATTTATAACATTGACATAAACAGATGAACAATTCAACATTATTATGTATGGTATAATGGTAGGGAATTAGTCACCAAATTATATTCACACATTTATGTAACGTACATTTACTGAATGTATTTATTTTGAGAGGCAAGGTATACCACTATCATTAATTTTTTTTCTTCCTTTCCGGTCATGTTGGGAACTGTACTTGGAGTCTTTACCATTATAGGTAAGTTTTCTACCACTAAGCTATATGTTCATCATCATTTTTTAAAATTATAAAATAAGAAAAAGTAAATTCAACTTTTTGTGCATTGATTGAGATGTAGAATATTTTTTATGTTCCTCATGAATCCTACATGCATAATTTCTTTGAGCCATTGATTATGCAAGTTAGTCTTTATATTTTATTCCATTGACCATGACTACAATAGAAACTAACATGATGTGTCACCAAATCCATTTGTCACATTGACCCACTGTAAAATATTTGTTTTAAAAAAATTATTGCATGAGGCAAGATTTAATAATCTGAAAATTTCCCCTGGGCTTGGTTCCCAGCATGCACATGGTAGCTTTCAAGCATTTGAAATCTAGTTCCAGGGGATTCAATGCCTTATCCTGGCCTCCATGAGCACCTCACACATGTGTTACACATATATAATGTGGGGCAGAACACTCACACTCATACAATAAAAACAAAAAAGTCTTTAAAAATACAAAACTAGTCTATTATAATGTAACTAACATGTAAATTACAATGTTATATATAAAACAAGACTTAATAAATAAATGAAATAAGGAAAATCTGGCTAATGATAGGCACAAATGATATAGAGAGATAGGAAATATAAACAATTTGTAACATGATATACTAATGTGAGCATTGATTATGCAAAAAATAAAATGTAATAAGGACTACATAATAGTAATTAGCTTTGCATATGTATTTTGATGGTCTTATACTATAATTTCTTGAATAAGACCTTTTGAGAAATAGATGCTATAAAATATAAAACATTCTGGAGCATAATAGTTGACCAATTTATCTCTGCCCCCTTGTTGCAGCATTTTCTCTGTCCAAACACATTAGGGCATTAGGGCAGTGATAGGTCTGTGATTGGACAGGAATAGGGAGGCAGAGCTAGAAGTTTAGGAGTGAGGGGGTCGGAGGTCAGAGGAGAAGCATGAAAAATTATCACGGAGGCAGGTGAACAGGAAGACGATCCAGACCACACTTAGTTTTAAATAGCCACAAGTAGCTAAGGTTTTCACAAGGTTAGAGTAATTGGGTTAAAGCATTATCTTTATCATTTGGCTCTGAAATTATTATATTGGCATCTTGTAAATTGTGATCTTATTGATATGTATACCTGATTGGGTAATTAAGCCTTAAGAGTCATATTTCTACTGGGTAACTAGGTGCTAGATGACTGATGGTGGGATGTGTGGAGCGTTGCATGGAAGCAAGATGATCCTGCAAGTTGGGAGAAAATAGCAGGAGCCCGCTGGGACCTAGTGATATGGCTGACCAGTACTGGTGGCACTAGAAAAGACCTTGGTCTGGCGGGCCAAGAGAGATTGCATGGTGAACTTTTTTCTACTAATTCCCCCAACACCCCCTTATCAAATAGTCTGTATTTGTCTATGGTATAATTTTAATTACTGGGTGGACTAAACATCTGTGCTATTCAAATTATTTTGGGAACATTATGAAATTTGGAAATGCAAATCCATATATGATACAAGAGGACTGACTCCCACAGCAGTGGTTATGATGCCTAAGGAAAGAAAGGGACACTGAAATGCTTTTGCTGTGCTCAATTCTCTGCAGCAACTGTTGCACTAATTATTCAAAAGTTTCCTTATAACAAGGCACTCTTCTTCTGTTCGAAGGTAAGGGGTTCACCTGAGCTTACCTCCCAGACACTTGGTCCTTAGGAAAAACTATAAACTCAAAGCTTCATCTTCTATGACTCCAAATTTACAAGTGAGAGGATCGAACTTTTCACCACTCTCTGCTGCTCCAACACCGCACCTGATCTCTGTTATTTGTGTTTGCTGTGCTTTTTACCCACACAGGAAATTCTTTTTAGCATTCAAATTTTTTCTTTAATGATTTTCAGAACTATTTTCATTCCAACAACAGGATGTTTGCTATATTACAGAGTGTTGTAGTAGTAGGGGAGCTACCAAATCAATTGTAGGTTTGGCAGTAATTGTGTGAAACCATAGTAGCAACCATAATAAGAGTATTGGTGGCCTGGCGGTGGTGGCACCTGCCTTTAATTCAAGCACTTGGGAGGCAGAGGCAGGCGGATTTCTGAGTTCGAGGCCAGCCTGGTCTACAGAGTGAGTTCCAGGACAGTCAGGGCTACACAGAGATACCCTGTCTCGAAAAAACAAAAAACAAAAAACCAAAAACAAACAAACAAACAAACAAACAAAAAAGAGTATTGGCAGCAATCAAAAGTAATCTTTTCTAAGTTTTACAGAAATTATCCTTGGATGATTTATTTAACTTTAATGAGTTTCTATCTTATTATTATGGGATTTAAGAGTTGAATTCAATAATCTCTGGAGTCTTATCATGTATTTCTTTCTTATTTACCAATTTAAGAGATCTGTTCAGTGTGATTATCAGAGTGAGTGTTATGGATAGATCAAGTGCTGAGGAAGACGACTCTGCTGCAGAGTCCGTATGGCCAGGGCAGCCTCCAGACACAACACTGGGCACAAGTCAAACTGGAGTTTTCCACTTGTTCTTTTTTGATGTTAGAGAGCTAAACATTCTTTCGTCTGTGTTGAGAGTTAAGATAGGATGTGGGGAAATAGTGAGATGCATACGAGTACCAGGAACATGGAACATAAGCCCACCACCATGGACATAACACCACCACCACCACCACTACCAACAACAACAACTAATAACCATGCTGTAAGGAAAAGCCTCTGTGTTGACTTACACATACTGCCTTACATGGCATACAGGAAGCACTTGAAAATTCATAGCTGGTCTTGTAAAAAAGTAAAACCACTGTTCTCTAGATGACTAAATTTGATTTCCCAGAAGAGACTCAGGAGATGATCGTTCTCTAGGTACACCCAATCATCTCCATCTGATTGGAGGTCTTGTCAGATTGAAGAAAAAAGTAGTGGTGAAGAGGGGTGAGCCGTATGGAATACCTGTGGCCAACTGATGAGCTGCTACATTTCAGCAGAGACCTCTTCACTAGAAGACTGGTTTTTTACTTTCTTTTCTTAGAGTAAGGGTTTCCATGTGTAGCCCTGCCTGTCCTGGAACTCACTTTGTGGACCAGACTCAGAGATCCGCCTACCTCTGCCTCCTCAGTTTTGGGGATCAAAGGGATGTGCCACCACAATTGGCTCAAAATACTTAAACCATAAATTATGACACTTTGTCTAGATTCAATTGCATGGCCAATAGCAGAAAAGAATTAATTAATCTAAAACACCATTTTCCAGAAAATCTTTACCCCTGGCTATGGAGATATGAAGTAGGTAGGAATAAGAAATAACCATATTCATTTGTAATTCATTTCTCAATTAACAGACAGGAAAGTGACAGACAGGTCAGTTGTAATGCTTAAAGTCCGGTGACATAGCTCTCATTTTCCAGCCAATTCCAGGAAGATCATTTTTTCTCCATCATATGTTCCTTTTTTCTACTCTACTCTATAGTACATATCTTCACTTTCCTCTTACAAGTTGAATTCCTCACCAAAGAGCACTCCTCAGTGCCCATTTGTTCCATGCTTGGGATCACCAATATGGAGAATGCTCATCAGGTCTGCTTGGGGGCTCAAAAAGCACTTAGATCACATTCTCTTTTCTGCCATAAGGCAAGCTGTTGTACATTGTCCTGTTTGTGACTCTGTATTGTGACAATCCTTGCTTATCCAGGTGCTACCTTTGGAACTAAGTCTTAACCTCTGATTTCAGTTCTACTAAATGTCAGTTGGGGAAAATATCAACACCAGCTTTCTGGGGTTGCTTGGGAGGACTGAACAGCTGTATATGTAAAACACTTAGGCTCTCTTTGTTCATAGCAAGCATGCAACAAACCATAGATAAGATGGTTATTAAAAATTCAATACAGCTGAGTACTCCACAGTCTCTTATTATCTGCATGCCTTCACCGTAAATGGAACATCTATAGCACACTGACCCTGCTCCCTTCTCCCCTCCTCCCCCCACACACTAAGGCTACGTAAGAGTGAACAGAAAGATTATAGAATCCAGGGGCATTGGATTTCTGCAGTGGAAGAGTATTTACCAGACCTGACTTAACTGTTACACACATGACCTCATAGCAGCTGTGAATACATGGACAAGAGCCCTACAAGATCACTGCAGTCAAAACCCAGCTTGGATAAGTGGCTCATGATACCATGATACTCTACCGCAATTTGAAGAGAGCTACTAGCAATTTATGGGTTCAAGCAGAGGGAGAGAATTTTTCTTCAGGTATATGGCTCATGAGCAGCTACCTGGGCTTAAGTTGATGGGCCTACAACCATATGCATGCAGGTAGCACTAAGGGGAATTAGTAGGTTTTAAAAACTGGAAGTATGAAATTGAAATCAAACATGGTAGGGAAATAAAAGAAAAACTGGATTGGGGGGAAATGGGAGTAGATTTACTGACAAGACATCATGTACATATATAAATTTATCAAACAAAACAATCTCAGTAGATAGTGAAAGGATAGATTTCACCTGATGCTACTATAGAAAAATGCCACAGACAGCTATATAAGCTAAACCCTCAAAATCATTACTTTAAAATTCTGGTTTGGTTAATGGTTTCTTTATAGTTCTGAGAGCAATACTCAGTGCCTGCTGAATGCTATAGATGTAATTATAAAATGTGATTTATTTACTATAATAACTCTACACTTAATTATTTTCAAATATTAAGATGAGATGAACAGAAGCTGTATTTCATTTTTGGGGGGAGGGATGAAGAAAGAACAAAAGGATAATGGACATTACTACAAATACCAGGCATGCCTGTTCTTTTTAATATACCTAACATCACTTAGGAGGGGAGTCTTCTGAAGGAAATTTTCCCAGACAGATTTGTCTATGGGCATGACTGTGGGTAATTGTCTTGGTTGTTAATTGATATAGGAAGACCCTGTGTCATTCTCCAAACAAAGCATCCTGAACAATGTAAAGAGAGGAGAAAGCAAGCTGAGGATAATTGAGCCATCGAGGAACCATGCCAATCATTCTCTGCCCTTGAAGATGGATATGATGTAATAGATGCTCAACTTCCTGCCTTGACTTCCCTCAAGTGATGAACTCTAATTTGGAATTGTATGCTGAGATAACTCCTCCCATCCATAAGTTAGTTTGGATCAGGATATTTTATCACAGCATAAGGAATGAAAGTAGGGCACCACATTTACAAAACTGGTCACATCTTGCCAATGACAAGAAAAATAGGGACTAGAGGCCAATGCCAAAGAACAACATGGTCAGTACTACAGTGGCAGAGAGCAGGGACAGATGACCTGGCTTGTCTTTTCTCCTGATATGTTAGTTTCATTAAAATTCTGATGACAGTAAATTATACTAATTTTCTTGCTATTTGTCATTTATCAGACAACACTTCTTGAGGAAACATAAAAGGAGGTCTGTGTTTCTCACCATTATATCTTCAAGAATCCTGCATTGTTCTCAGCACAATGTGCTCAGTAAAGAGTGGTTTAATGAAATTAATTTTGTGGTAATATAAAATCTAATTCACCTCTTTGTGAGTCATCCGTATGTTGGAGTCAACTATTTCATATAACTCTAAAGAGCAGAACACCCCTGGAACACCTCTAGAACTCTATCTCTCCTCCCAAGATTTCTTTCTCTATTGTATAGGTATTTTTGTTGTTGTTGGTGGTGGTTTGTTTGTTTGATTTTCTAAAATAAAAACACTATACTCCCATGATGCCCCAGTGTTACTTCCAGGACAGATCCTTCCTTCCTACACAGAGAAGAGCACTTAGTGACTAAGAGCTTAAAGTTGAAATTAAGCATTTTATTTACAGAACACTTTCAATTGTCCCAGAAGTCACTTAGAGATGGCTCTGATCCCACACTTGGAAAAGAGTGAAGAGAAGGCAGAGCAGGAATTAGATTTAGATCTGTTCCACTTTCCCTTGCTGAAGCATTGAACCAGTCTACATCAATGGGGCACTCATCTGGAGTCTTGCACAATTATCCAGAGGAAGGACTGGATAAGAGTGTTTGGAGCTAAATGTATCACTAAAGGTAAGAGCTGGAATAAACTTGTGTTAACTCCAACACTTTCAGGTGAGAAAAGCAGACATCTGTGTTCTGTCTGCTTATCATGTCTGGACTGAGAACGCACCATCCAAATCTCTCTTATCAGTTTCTGTGTGCCTGGTGCAAGTGTACTTGAATAAGTGTCTTTCTGATGCTGTTTGGCTGAGTAATGGATATATAACCTTTTTGTAGCCAGTGGCATGTTGTGAGTCTTCTGATGAAGCCAAAAGAAAAAAAATATACTCAACCAGTACCAGTGGATTAGAAGCAGATGACCCTGAATCTGTAGATTATATTGAGATATTTGAAGTATAAGAAACATTCATAGCTTACAAAGTATTCAGCACAGACAAGGATGCTAAGAAATGCTATATCCACTCTTCCTTTAACATCCCCATCCTTCCTCTGTCTTCTCCATTTACTTTTTTCCACTTTACTTCCCTCTCTTTCTTCCTCTATGCTTTTACCTCATTGTTTCCTTAAGTGAGCATGTGTTAGGTTTTATTTTATCCAAGACTCAAAGGATACTAAGATATGACTCATCTCATTTAAAGGTCTCAAGGATTCCATAACACAGGCAGGGCAGGAAAAGAATGACAGACATTTCTCTCTTATATGAGTTTCTCCTAATTCAAATTGCAAACGAAGTAATTCAGTACAGGAGCATAACCATGGCGTGCAAAGCAATGTTGAATTTTAGTATTTGGACTAGAATCAAAAGAGCTCAGAACCTGCTAGAGTTGAGAGCCTGTTTGTTAAATTGGTAACAGTGTGTTCCCTTGAATGGAATATTGTTCCTTTCTCAATGGGTGTAAACCATGTAAGGACCCAACTTACAGGCTCATGGCTCAATACAACTAAGGAGACTGGCAGGCTCTTCACACATGTTTTAAAGGGTAAAGGTAGAAAACTTGAGATACATTACCTAGAAGTTTTTCTTCAAATGTCTACTGTTTATATAAAAGCAAAATTAATTGTAAATATTTTTTAGTAAAAACAAATATCATTTTTATATATGGATTTTAAATTCAATAATGATTATTTTGCATTTCATTTGGAGAGGTGTGTTGTTATAACATGATATTTGCTATGAAGTTTTTAAAAAGAGATTCCCAAAGTACTTTTAGACTAGACATTGTTGAGAGGGTAGGAAACAGATGATCAGGAAAAATGAAGTTACCTAACATGTTACTATTCATAAGTCTTCATAGAAGAGTGTAGCATTGCTGGGCTATGGGTCTCAATAGAGTATTTCAATACTACCTCCAACCTGTCTTAAATCTACCAGGGAAACCCGACCCACCTGGTGGGGTTGAGGATGAGAAGCTGTGTCCCTTGTTCCTAAGCTCAAGTGTACATCACAAACACCTGGAGGCCTTGTTAAAACAGATCCCTGGCTTGTACTGTTACGATGCCTGAATCAGCAAAGTTGGATTGCATCTCAATTATCTGCATTTCTAATAAGTTTCCCAGTGACACTGGATTTCTGGTCTAGGGTCTATGCTTAGAAAATGCATGCCTTGGACAGCAGCTGAAGGGAATGTGACTTCAAATGTGGAAGCAGCAGAGTTCAGAAAAATGGTGAAAAGAGAAGTGGCTGGTCATCCTTAGAAAGTTTTCAGCCATAGTCCTGACCAAGAGCCCTTCCTAGTTACTTAATCATAAATCCTCCAGGCTGAGTTTGAATTCTCTCCATACTCCCTTTAGGAAATAATTTTTAGAAAACTTGAAAACACTGCAATTGACCCATGGATTTTAGCTAATTAAAGAATAAATTTCTTCCATCACCTCCTCCTCCTCCTCCTCCTCCTCCTCCTTCTTCTTTTTCTGCTGCTGCTGCTGCTGATCTAACCTTTTGTGATTGCCTCTCCTCACCAGAGCAGAAAAGACATGGGAAACTCTATTCATCTAATCTGGTTTCTGCAGGGGACATTAATGAGAGGTCATTTCCCTCTGATGTATTGCTATGAACTCCATTGCCCTGGAAAACACACCAATAATATGAAGCTATTGTCTCCTGGTATTTCTACCTCTTCAAATAGCCATGGGCATTTTGTTAATAGTGGCTGAAACAAGATGGAGAACAGCAAAAAACAAACAAAGGGAAAGAAAGAAGACGGAGAGGTGGGCAGGTAAAGCCACACGCTTGCTGATGAGTTGTATTTACAGGGAGCTTTGCAGTTGCTGGTGGCCTTGCCTTGGTCTTCATTTCAAGCTCTGCTTCTTGTTCACCTACTGGTTTCTACAAAACACACTTGTTTGAGGAGGTTTTATAAAATCACCACTATCAATCAAATCTGTTGTTTCCCATCCAACGTCACTGTCTGTAAATTAAGATGCACCTGGAATTGCGTTTTTGAATCAAGAACCAAGTGCTGGATTTTGAGAGGCCGACAAGATTCTCTTCCTCTGAGAATGAAGACAGCATGTGTATCATCCATTTGGGAGACCTACTGGCCGCAGAGACACCTCTCCTGACATAGCTTATAGACTGACCCAGGGAACACTGCCACTACCACTGGTAAATTAACTCAGGAAATTTGAAATACAGCCTTGTTTCCTTACTGTTGTTTGCTTATCAATATTTTTTTCAGAGAAAGAAAACTGAGTTGGCTAAAGGATTCCATTTTGCTGGGATTTTTTGTTTGCTTGTTTTTTTGTGTTTTTTTTTGGGGGGGTTTTATTTTTGTTTTTTTGTTTTTAAATAATAATACATTAAGCTCTGAAGAGTGTGACTTACATTTTATAAAATGATTGCTTAATTCCAAATTTGGTTTCAGACTCACTGCTTCTTTGCCTGAATCCTATTTATAATTGACACAAGATCTACAGGGACACCTTTATGACTAAGGTCATATACAGAAAAACAAATCGCATCTCTCACTGGCAGACTAGAATCACCAGCTTACCCGAGAAAGGAGACTAGAGCTATTTTAAAATTCAGTTCACCACCGACATTACCCAGTGCATGAGAAACTGCAGATAAAAACAGCTTCTAACTGCATAGTTTCCCTTCACTGTGCCTTCTGAGGGTAGGAGATCTTGTTTTATCTTCCATGAAATGGCATTGTGGCCCATGAGACTTGAAATGCTAAGGCAATGAACCATTAAGCACCTGGGGATAGCCAATGCACTCTTTCTGGAGGTGGAAATCCTCTGAAAATACCTAGCACATGATCAGTATTCTGTGAAGTGAAAGAAAGTTCAACCAAGCAGAATGTGTAATTGAAGGCCAATGCTGTTGATTCTTCAATTCCTTGAACCAAAGTGAGTAGAGAAACAGCCATCAAAGATGGCATTTAGAACTTGGGGCTGGATGTAGGAAGAGTACTTCACAATACCTAGGTAACTTTTGTCTCACTATATGTGTATGTATTTCCATATGTGTATGTAAATATATGTGTAGGTATATATATATGTATATCCATCCTCCCTTCATTCCTTCCTCTTTCCTCCTTTGCCTTCTCTCTTTCTACCTCTATAATTTCCTTCATTTTAAAGCATATTTAAATGGTACACCATTACTGTGCAGTCTATATATGCTTTCCTGTGTTGGCCAGAAAGTTTAGGTGGGCTAAGGGAAACCAACTCTGTACCCCAGATTCACTGATTTTTTTTTTCCTCTTTCTCTAAGCTTGCCAAACCAGTGTGCCTTCAAGATAGGAAAAAGGACACTATCTATATGTTGGTAGTTATAGAACCCTATGGCTATCTGAAAAAAATGCCACAATTACTTACTCAAATAAACAAACAAATAAATCCCAAACTAAAACATGGCATATTGAATCTCTAACAGAATCTGGAAGCTCTTCTAAACCAGGCTGTGGAGACCTATGACATGGGACCAAGCAGGTGCTGAAAGGTAATTGCTCTACAACCATAATTGTGCACTCAACAATAACAACATTCCCAGTATATACCCTGACAAAAAGGTGTCATTTGTAACAAAAGCCACAATGAATATAAGATCTGCTTTCTTTAATTAAATTCATTACTCCCATCAAACTAGAATTACCCTTTGCATCATAAATGAGTCCATGATTACCTCAAATGTAGTTACATGCTTAAAACATTTTTTTGGACTGGATATGAAGTTTCCTTAGTAAACTGCTTTATGTTAAGCATCTTCAATCAGTACAATCATTTCTTATGTTCGTCACCTGCTATGGTCCTAATGTTATCAGATGAAATGTTTCTCTTTCTTTCACAAAAAGATTCCATCAGGCTAGCAGATAAGTGCAATGAGCTAGGGGATGGCTTGTTTTCTGAGGGGGTGAATCTTTTCTGAGGAAGCAGAAGCGGAACTCAGGATAGAAAGGAACATATGAAGTTTCTTCTCTTCAAAGCAACCCGGTAACAGGTCGCATAACACTTGCAATCACTGCAGAAGCAATCTGTGAACCCCATGATAGGCATGGGTGTCTATAGAACTGACATTCTTACCCTTTAGATCATTTTCCTAGATTAACTGCCCTTTGTAAAGTTATAAGCATTGGCAAGAACATGAGCTTCAGCAAAGACAGCAGATTCCTATTTTGACTTTAGCTCCCTCTCCTCCTCCCCACCTCCTCCAGCTCTTCCTCACTTCCTCCAGTTCCTCCTTGTCCTCTTCCTCCCACTTGTGCTCCCAGTCATCCCCTTCTTCCTTTTTCTAATCCTGTCTTGCTTTTTCATGTTTCTCCTCTCCTTCTCCTCACCACTTCCTCTTTCTCCTCATCTTGCTCCTTCTTCACCCTCTTCCTCCTACATTTTCTTCTTTAACACTATTATTTACTAACTGTCCTGAGACTTCTTATGTTCTACTAGGGATTTCTGAAATTATAGACAGAAGTCATCATGTTCAACCCCCTAAAGGGTCTTAGCCAGAAAATCTAGGTGAACTAGGGAAGCCTCATGCAGGAAGAGCTGCAGTGGGTAAGTGGCCCTAGAGATGGCCCCACCATCCTGCTCAGCATCAGTGGGTGAGCTCTGGTGTGGCATGTCCCCAGAGACTTTGTTCCAGGATAGCTTCTTGCTACTGATGCACTTTCTTATGTTTTTCATTGCCTCCTCATTCATTTGGGTTGGTATGAATGGACACCAAGAGATCCTCACTGCCTATTACTTGGTGTAATTACTTCCTGGGTGATGGGCCATTCTGTTAGGCAGGCTTTTTTCAGATCAACATGAAGCTGAAAATCTTTAAGATAACACTGTCTAGATGAGTTAATGATTTTTATGGAATTCCTGACTTAATTTAAGTAATTTTTAAAGGTTGCTTGGATTTAAATAATTTTGGGATGTTAGGGTAGTTGAAAAAAAAAACTCATAAAGGTAGGAAATTGGGATTGCTAATAGAAAGTTTAAGTTAGACTTAAGAATAAAGTGTGCCCTTTCTTGATAGAATGGCAAAGCTGCTTGAGTTAGAGAAAGGGTATGGTTAGCATTCAGGCATTACGGGCATGAAGAGTAGGTAGGAAGAATAGACTTGGGACAAGGTTATGATCAAAGTAAGCATACACACTAAGTTGGCTTGAGTTCTTTGATCTTGAGATGTAGAGATTTGGTAACGGACTTACCAAATCCTGGTACACAGGTGTACCAAGAAATGATAAGGTTATAAGAAAGAGCAAATAATTCCATCATAAGAACAGAAAATAGATGACTACCCAGCTTAGCATATCAAAGCTTCCGAAATCAGTCATAAGAAATATGATTTGCTCCTTAGTAAATATAGGTTGTCATCAACCAAGAATAAGGAAAAACTTGATAGTATAGACTTGGCTTGTTTAAACTTTGTTAATTAATGACTAAAAAATACTGCTTTGAGGTCATTATGAGATTTTGGAAAGAAATTTGAGAATTGTTTATTAGATATGAGTTTCATATAATATATAATCAATATTTTCTTGTAATTTTCATTTGTATAATGATTTTGATCTGTTTCTGAAAAATGTGTTTATGGTGATTATCTGTGGAAAATGTTTAACTTGTTGCTCTGAAGTAATTTTCTTCCTAATAGAAAAACTTTGTATCTAGAGGCATAAAAGTGGGTTAAGGAAAGAAATAAATTGATGGAAATAAATTCCTTGCTTCAACCATTCTGTGTGGCCGGGAGTGTTTGATCCCCTCTTTCTGTTCTCTAACCACTGAAGTCCTTGTACATATCCACCCACATCAGCTGCTCTCAATACTGACCCCTCATCGGCTACCTGCATCAGTTTACCATCTAGTACCAAAGCTGGTCTTTGGCAGTTCACTAGGTTCAAACCTGTTTGGTAAACTTCCCTCAAGGAAGGAGAAATGAAAGGTCTGTGGCTCAACATTATGGATCCATTATGTTGACTACTACAATTAGTACAAATGAGCATTCAAAATAAAACTAAGCTGATTCTTCAATAGTTCTATTAAATTTTGGATCACTCATTTAATTTTGACTTATGATGGCTACAGAACAAATTTTGAAGCAGGTATAATGGAGAATATGGGGATGTTAGTCCTACAGTGAATTAGACTAAAAGATAGTTTTTCTTAATTGCATCTGAATAAAAGGTTATCAGGACTACTTGATAGTCAAAATTACAGCTAAGTGTTCAGTGCTCAGGGAGTGGCATAAAGTGTTTTTCCTCGACTTCATCAATACAAATTTCTCTTGTATCTGCATTTAATTTAATATTAGCAACTAACTTTTTTTAACTCAATGTATGGAGTGATGTTAGAACTCAGAAACAAGGGAAAATCTTGTCTTTGACATCATGTGGTGGAACACAGTCTTAATTTCAGCACTCAGAAGACTAAGAGGTTGTAATATCTTATGTTCAAAGTCAGCTTTTGTTACAATGCAAATTGTAGCCAGCCTGAGATACATATAGAATTTAAAAACAAACAAACAAACAAACAAACAAGCAAACAAATACCTCTTAACATCAATGGATTCAATTCCCCAATAGAAAATATAGAATAACAGACTGGACACATAAACAGGATCCAACATTTTGTTGCATATAGGAAACACATTTCAGTATCAAAGAAAGACACTACCTCAGAGTAAAGGGCTGGAAAACAATTTTCCAAGCAAATGGTCCCAAGGAACGAGGTGGAGTAGCCATTCTAATATTTAACAAATGCAACTTTTAACCAAAAGTTATCAAAAAGGATAAGGAAGGACACTTCATATTCATCAAAGGAAAAAATCTACCAAGAAGAACTCTCATTTCTGAATATCTGTGTTCCAAATTCAAGGGTACCCACATTCATAAAAGAAACTCTATGAAAGCTCAAAGCACACATTTGCACTTCACTCAATAATAGTGGAAGATTTCAATACCCCACTTTCATCAATGGACAGATCATGGAAACACAAAATAAATAGAGACACATTGAAACTAACAGAAGTTATGGACCAAATAGATTTAACAGATATCTATAGAACATTTCATCATAAAACAAAAGACTATAACTTTTTCATAGCACCTCATGATACCTTCTTCAAAATTGACCATATAATCAGTCACAAAGCAGGCCTCCACAGATACAAGAAGATTGAAATAATCCCATGCTCTTATCAGACCACCACGGAACAAGGCTGGTCTTCAGTAGCAACAAAAACAACAGAAAGCCCATAAACACATGAAAGCTGAACAATACCCTACTCAATGGTAACTTGGTCAAGGAAAAAAATAAAGAAATTAAAGACTGTTTTAGAATTTAATGAAAATGAAGGCAGAATGTACCCAAACTTATGGGATACAATGAAAGCAGTGCTAAGAGGAAAACTCAGTTCTGAGTGCCTCCAAAAAGAAACTGGAGAGAGCATATGCTACTAGCTTAACACACACCTGAAAGATCTAGAACAAAAATAAGCAAATTCACCCAAGAGAAGTCGAAGACAGGAAATAATCAAACTCAGGGCTGAAATCAACCCAATAGAAACAAAAAGAACTATACAAAGAATCAACAAAACCAGGAGCTGGTTCTTTGTGAAAATCAACAAGATAGGTAAACCCTTAGCCCGACTAACCAGAGGGCACAGAGACAGTATGCAAAATAACAAAATCAAAAATGAAAAGAGAGATATAACAACAGAAACTGAGGAAATTAAAAAAAATCATCAGATCCTACTACAAAAGCCTGTATTCAACAAAACTGGAAAATCTGAATGAAATGTACAATTTTCTAGATAGATACCAAATATCAAAGTTAAATCAGGATCAGATAAACCATCTAAATAGTCCCATAATCCATAAAGAAATAAAAGTCATTAGAAGTCTCCCAACAACAACAACAACAACAACAACAAAAAAAGCCCAGGACCAGATAGTTTTAGTGCAGAACTCTATCAGACCTTCCAAGAAGACCTAATACCAATACTCTTCAAACTATTCCACAAAACAGAAACAGAAGGAACACTGTCCAATTCATTCTCCAAAGCCACAGTTATGCTGAGTATTCTCCAAGATGGAGCAGTTTCTGTCTAATCAGGAACCTGTCACAATTTCCTTTCATAGAAGACTTCATAAGAAATTTTTGTCTACTTCTATCATGTTTAACGTTCCAAATAGATTTTCAAAACTGGTTGAGTGCATATTACTTTTAGCTTCAGAAGATATCATGTATATTCAAGAGGCATTTAGCTACTATAAATTATTTTGATGACTTAAAAGTGTCAATATTGAGTTATATATTCTAAAATAAATTTTATTAGTTTAATAAAAACAAACCAAAACCAATAGAATGGTACTCTCTCCCCATTATGTAGCTGAATATAAAAACAAATTCTGTAGGATTCCTTCCCATTAGAGATTCTTAAATAGGTTTCTTGATTTTTGATAGCTTACGGACTTTTCTAACCTGTCCTTACAGAAACCAATTGATATTTTCTGAAGCATGATGTTATGCTCTACATAGAGAATGAGATATTAATTACAGATAGTTAGATTGTGTTTCTACAGAATATTTGCATTGGCATCGAAGTCTAGATGTTAACGTTAGAAGTGAAGCAAACACATCCAAATTGCTATATTCTATTTATAATACTACAATGAATGAAGTGCACACTGAATTAAAATTTTAAAGGTTGGTCAAATTCTTTCTTGGTACCTCTTTTTAATTAAGTAGAATACATATTAAATTTGAAAGTAAGTAAATTTGTCCTTATAGAGGAAAAAACAATAGGTATCAGTTTAAATTTTTCTGAGGAAAGGAAAATTGAAACAGTGTTATGAATGAGTATCATTTCCTGTATTCACAAGAGCTTTTGATTTTTCAGGTATTTGTAGTGTAGATAATTAAGTGTACTTTTAAAAATGACCTTTTCTTAGTTCAAGACCCTTTTCTTTGAGAATAACTATGTCCATCCTGGCTGAGTTTAAATTCCTAGGCTCAAGAGTTCTTCCTACCTGCCAAGTAGTTGGGACTATTACCCAAATAAGACCACAGGGAACACTTTCTCTGGTTTTCCTTCCCAAGGCTAGAAACATGCTAGTGTGTGGTTTTAGCATGCAGAAGTAAGGAGGGCAAACATATCAAGCTGCACTTGGAGAGGGCCTGTGTTTTTTTCTTGGGATGCACACATCGTGTCAAATACGGTAATAGGGTATATGAGTATGAAGGATAAACAGTGTTGTCAGCCATACTTCCATCTCTGTCATAATCTTCAATCTACAAAGATGAGTAATAAGTTCATTAAGTCAAATCTCAAGTTTATTTAAAGGTCATAATTAGCTTCAAGGTTGTGGCTTCAATCACACTAGGTCATTGAGAGATGAATTTAGGATTGTTATTTTTTCTTTAATTATTTTTTTTTTTGTTTTTGTTTCTCAAGACAGAGTTTCTCTGTGTAGCCCTGGCTGTCCTAGAACTCACTCTGTAGACCAGGCTAGCCTCGAACTCAGAAATCTGCCTGCCTCCGCCTCCCAAGTGCTGGGATTAAAGGCGTGTGCCACCACCGCCCGGCTTTTCTTTAGGTTTTAAAACTGACCTTGATAGATATTGTCCCATAAGTAAATGAGGTGGGATTGGGCATAGATATCCACCCACTGCCTCTGTTCTAAGTCACAGGGAATTATCACTCACTTCTAGCTTTTATCCAAAATCTAAAGTCCACAGTTTGGTTTCTGTCACATTCAGTCATGGCATCAATATGTTATTATATCTTGTATTTTTAATAATTTGTTTATTATTGATTGTGTGCTTGTGTGTCTCTGTGTGTTACATAACTATAGGGTTAGAGGACACTTATAGGTGTTGATGCCTAAGCTCATAGCAGATGTAATTACTCTAGCAAGATCTGCAAAAGACTGAGTCCCACCAACATTCTATCCTGCACTTTAGATTCGACATACTAGGAGGTGTCTAAAGATAAAATCTCAGTGGTCACAGGAAGCAAAAGACTTTCAATCATGTATCTTCCTGGTGCTTATTTTGGGGACTTTGTTTGTTTCTTTATCCTTATAATGGCCAGAGGCAAGAATGAACTAGAAATGTTCCACTTCATTATCTGCCAACAGGATTAGTCTAAGTTTTGGAAGTCCCAGCCTGCACCCATCAACAAATTGAAAATTAAATTTTCAGACTAGTTCTTATTCCATTTATGTATGGAAAATAAGTATCTCTTCCTGCAAATGAAATGCATCTATAAAGACAGCTTCATTATGATGATAATGATAATATGCAATTCACATTCTGTGCGTGCTCTTTGTATAGTCACATTTAAAATTTGAATAGAGACAAGAATATTTATATAGTTAACTAAATTTGCAAATGTGAACAGTGGAGACAGCTTTGATTTCTTGCTCATCTACCAACTTGCTGTGTGATCTTGGCTTAGTTTCCCAGCTCCACTGAGCCTCAATTTCCTATGAGTTAAAATACAGGAATGAAAAGGTGGCAGAATACATAGGCCACAAAAGCAGAAGTAGAACTGCTGAGGGAAGCAAGCAACCATCAGGAGGATGTAAAGGATGAAAAAGGAAGTTGGGAAAGAGTACCAACAAGACCCGAAGAATCTATCGAAAAACATCAAGAAACCCACTAATTTGCATATGAATTTCAGAAGAACTAATACAATATAAAATGAGGGAGTTGTATTTTGAAGTTATTTTAGGACTGATTTATAGTATTTAAGCAATATTATGATTTGGATCTTTACTGTCTTTCAAAGGCCCACATGTTAAAGCTTAGAATGAAGTCTGGGACTCTATTGTGAAACAGTGGAATTATTAGGAGGCATGGCATTCTAGGAGGTTCTAGGCCATTGTGGGTGTGTTCATGAAAGAAATGTTGATGCCTTGGCAAAGTGTTTCTCAACTCGTGACTCACAATTCCTCTGGAGGTAGCACAACCTTTTCACAGGGCTGGCCTAAGATGATCTAAAAACAGATATTTGCATTATTATTCACAGTGACATGTAATGCATAAAATTACAGTTATGAAGTAGCAAAGAAAATAATTTTATGGTTGGGGGTCACCACAGCGTGGTTGGAGGAACTGTATTAATGGGTCATGGCACTAGGGAGGTTGAGAACCACTGCCTTAATGCCCCCTTTTCCTATTTATAGTTTTAAAAAAATCTTGACTGTGCCAACTTGCTCTGAGCATGAGGTGGATGTGCTCCTCCTGGCAAGGGGAACAAGGAGGTGTTGATTAAACCTGTAATACTGTAAGGTAAATACACCTTTTATGTTAATTTGTTTCCAATTAGACTTTACAGTGGTGGAAAACTCCCTAATACAGTAAATCTGCCAGCCTGTCTGGCAAGTGATTAGGCAATAACAAATGGTCATCATTTCTTTCTTTCTCTCTCTCTCTCTTTCTTTCTTTCTTTCTTTCTTTCTTCCTTCCTTCCTTTCTTCCTTTCTTTCTTCTTTCTTTCTTTCTTTCTTTCTTTCTTTCTTTCTTTCTTTCTGTCTTTTTATTTATTTATTTATTTACTTACTTACTTATTTAATTTATTTATAGTTCAAGTATTATCCCCTTACCTGTTTTTCCCCTTTTTTAGAAACCCTCTATTCCAACCCCCATCCTCCTGCTTCTATGAGGGTGTTCATCCACCCACCTACCCATTCCTGCCTCCCCACCCTAGATTCCCCTACACTGGGGCATCTATTGAGCCTTCATAGGACCAAGGACTTGCCCTCCCATTGATGTCTGCCATCCTTTGCTACATATGCACTGGAGCCATGCGTACTCCTTGGTTGTTGGCTTAGTCCCTGGGAGCTCTTGGGGGTGTATGGTTGACTGATACTGTTTTTCTTCCTATTTCTAAGGCACTAATAACTTGCAGTGTGTACAATCCACAGAAAAGGTTCAGAATTACAGATTCACTTAGTCCAATACTATTTTCTCTGTAGTATTTTAGTAGAGATTCCAGATCTACACTACCTCTCTAACAGAGTATCAGTGACTTCCTGTACCCATTCTGAGGCTGATGACTTTAAACCAAACTTGTTACTCCTTCCCTTCCCCTTGGCATTGATAGGTGCTGCAATTGAAAAGACAAAGTGGTCTATGAAAAGGGAGACTAGTTTCTAGTAGGCTCCTGCATACAAAGAAAATGTCCTTCTCTCTTTCTGGGCAAGAAAGAGGAAATAGGAAATCTTTTTGCTAACAGGGAAGTCTTACATCAGAACAAGGTATCATTTCTAAGTAAGATTTGGGATTGTCTGGCTTGACACTTCCCTTTCTCTAGTTTTTTTCTCATTAAGCAGTGGTATAAAACCAGAAGAATCTCATTATGGGAATTAGCATCTCTTCAGATAAAATTTGACCCATAATTCGATAAGAGTGTGTGTGTGTGCATGTGTGCATGTATGTTCACTTCTCTGTCTGTCTCTGTCTCTGTCTCTGCCTCTCTCTCCCTCCCTCTCCCCCTGCCCCCGTGTGTGTGTGTGTGTGTGTGTGTGTGTGTGTGTGTGTGTTTGAGGCAAATCATTACTCTGTAGCCTAGGCTTGCCTAGAATTTATAGAATTAGCCAGAAAACTGGGCTAGCTAGTCTCAAACTCCCAGCTATACTTCTGACTCAGTGTCCTGAGTGCTGGGATTGTACTCTACAGGGCTAAAAGTAGGAATCTTTTCAGGAAAATTCAATGATATCTCACAACATTTTAAATAAAATTTTTCTGAATTTATTTAAATCACTTAAACAAATTCAATGTATATTCAGATCTTTTAGCTTGCTATATTCTCTACAACATTGGAGTGAACTCGAATGATTAGGTACGTGTTGTCTGTTAATTTCACAAACAAGACAACTGGAGATAAGTGAGGGTCTTTGTTGAAAGTCTCAGAGTTGTTTCAGAGACTTAGTTATACAAAGTCCCCTGCTTTATGAATCCAAATTAGATTCTGTGACTGGTCCTGACAGTTTTAGAAGTGAAAGGAAAGTTATTTTAAAACAGCTTCCCATGCAATCTGTGATTAAAATGTACAATTTAGAGAGAGATAGAAAAAAATAATCTAGGCATGCATTCTAGCTTTATATAGCCCTAGCCCAATAACTTGCTGGCTCCTATGGCATCCTGAATAAATCCTTGAAATCTCTGGGTTTCAGCTTCTGTATATTACATGAAAAAACTTGTTAGAGGTGATATTGTCTATTCTTAAATTTATGATAGGCAATGCTAATGGACCAGCTGGTCCTGAACTCAATTGCAACATCCTCCATGTAGCTCTCAAGGAAGCATCCATGAGTCAGGCAGAGTTGATATCCAGAGGACTCACTTGCATTCCCTCAGCTAGATCCTTGCTATTTCCTACGAACCATAGATCAGTTGCTTTGGCATCACTGGAAAGTGTGTGGAGATTTCAGAATCTCAAGTCTTAGACACAACAGACTAAGAGTTTATACTCTACCAGGATCTTTAGGCTACTTGAATGCCTATGAAAGATTGAGAGAAAATGGGATAAATCACCTAGCCCTAACCATGCTACTTGACCTTCTAAAAGTCAATATCTGTTTTTTTTTTAAGGTGTCTTTGGAAATGCGCATACATATGCTATTCCTGACTCAAGCATGTGGATTACTCATATGTGAAGTTCTGTATAAACCCTCCAGGAAAAAGTGAGCTGTAGAGGTTGCTATAAACTCTATAACAGGCAAAGATTTCTTACTCAGCTGTGGTCTAATGACTTTTGAGCATTTGACCAATTACATGGTGAATTACCCTAGTGAACATTTGTCAAATGCACCCTCTACTCTGCCTCCAAAGGACTCTCTCCTTAGGAGAACTGCTGTTAATCTGACACAGCCTTGTCAAATATCCCTGTGCTAGTTCTAACACCCAATTTCCCCTAGCTTGGAGGCTTGAAGATAATGGCAGACAGTACATGTTGCTAAACTCTAAAACACAGAGCAAGGAAATAGATTAAAAATATATATATGTTTAGAATATATGGCAGAACACTGTGCTCAGCTGATGTCCTGATATTTCCCCAAAGGAGAAAATCCTATCTGTATCCAGGGTCAAAGATTTAAAGCTTTCAAAGCAAAAGAACCCAGGTTCAAATTACACGTTAGTCTCTTAGGTTATGAACTATAAAAATGAGTTTCTTTGATCAAAACTGTCTTTTCTGTGACTAAAGGGTTTGTAGAGCAAGTGTACAGGCTTATGTTTTTGTGGTCATGTGAATCTTTTGGGGAGTCTGCTAAAATTTACTGTGACCCTCCCTTTAGACAAGTCCTTTTATTCCTGCCACTTCTCTGCCTCGAGGTTTCTGCTAACAGCTATGCCCTGTGGATTTGTTTCTCCTGACTTCAAGACTGAACATCCAGATGCTAATTTGGCCACAGAATGTTGGCAGACTGAGGGCAGGGATTTGCCTGCCTGCTTGATTTCTCATTTGGATAATACATTTTGGACGGAACCAGAACCATGCCTCGGCCACATTTGTTATTTATTCCTTTTGCCATCCAATTCCCTTTATTCACTTAGACTCTTACTCCTCTTCCAGAAGACCCTGTTCATATGTAGCTGCAGGCAGCTGCAACAGTTGGCACCCAATGTAAGGCCTGGAAACTAGGAGGTAAATAGAGAGCAGTGCTGCCTTGTGAAGCTTCACAGGAAACAGAAATAAGAAAATGGTGTCCAGCACAGGTAAACAATGGGTGCAAGAGGATACCAGCTAAATTGGGGCTACACTGGCCTGGTGTTAATCTCACTTAGGGTTTGGTAGTGACAGTTAGGATAGGAAACTTCAAATAGGCAATTGTCCATAGTCAAAGAACTACATTTAGGCATGAGGAATAGGGCATAAATAAAACAAAAAATAGATAAAAATAGCAAAATACAAAAACAAAACAAAATATATGTGTATATACGTGAGAAAGAGAGATCGAGACTGAAAAAAATGGATTTCAGAGCTATCCCAGAGACAGAGAGAAACCGAGAGATGTCTTGCTTTCTCTATGGCTCATTCAGGAGAAATTCCTAGTCCTAACTCTGTGTTATAGTCAGTGCATCAAAGTGTCTATGTAGTTTGTGTCTGTCTTTGTCTTGTGGTATGAATGATTGTGGTTCTGTGTTTCCTATTGAAAAGAAAAGATGGTTGACACAGCAGAGGCTGAGTTAAGTAGTCCCACTGAGAAACTACTTTTAAAAAAGGGTCATTATTGGCTTATAAGTTATTCGGTATGGTAGAAAGTTTTAATACTGGTAACAAAAGGTTAGCTTAAAATTGGTAACTCAAGACATGTGGCATGAGTCAGCCAAGATGGCAGTGCAGGGAACAGGGCACAGGACGTCATGGCCACCACCGGAAGGTGTCTGCTGCAGTCTGGTGGCTGCAGTGGCGACTGGGCAGGTAGCCCACACTTAGAACACGGCAAGGCAGGTGGCAACAGTACCGGCTGAGCAGTGGAAAGCTGGGTTTTCGCAATTGGTTGGCACCATCTTGGGGCCGCGGTTTAAGTTGCAAGATATTTACCAGGTGATAGATGTAATGTTCTCAAAAAATTAGATTTTGTTTTTCAAAAGTTATGGTTATGGCTTAATATTACAAAAGAAATTTAGAAGTATGGTTAAGATTGACAGAGTTCCATTGGCTGGAGTTTATTAATTAGAAACAACATTATCATGGATCTAAAATAACTTTAAATTTAAAATTTATAAAAGGTCAATGAGACTGTAACATTTATAAAAGCATTACAATCTGGCCTGGCTACTTCTTATAAAGCTATTGTGCACTTAAAAGGTTGTTTTTCCCTATACATCCTGGTAATTTAAAGATTTTGCTTCTAGTTTTAAATTAAATTTCTAATTAAAAAATTTTGCCTTTAAAAAGGGCTAAAAGCCTTACTTTATGTATATTTTTTTTGTCTCTGTTTCAGTACAAGAAGCTAGGACTTTGAATTTTTCAGTGTACATTGATTAGTATCTAATCCCTCTAGTAGGGAATTTCAATACCTTTGCTCTGATACCAAGAGCTTTAAAAACAAGCATTAGTTGCTCTAGAAAAAGTTTCAGAGGCAATTTCCTTTTCAATATTTAAGCCTCAGTTATGTCAAGAAAAGTTGTATTAAATAAGAAAAGATGAGTTACTTATTTCAAATTACTTTTGACTAAGGCCTTACCTTAAGCTCACCAGAAGACTTGGGCCTTGAGAGACTCAGAGCTTTTTACAGAAAGTACAGAAAGCTTCTGTAAATAACTGCTATCTATTGTAATCAAATGTTTGGATTTTTGAATATGCCCACAGCAACTCTTTGGCAAAAGAGAACATTAATATAAATTCATCTTTTCTCATATTCAAAGTAAAGTTTTAATATCCTATTATTAATAAAAAATTATATAAAAATCATAAATATATTTTAGAAAACATCTCTTAAAAACCTGGTGAGATTTCTATTTCTTGCTTCAAACAGCAATTAAATTGGTGATTGCAAACTGTTGATATTTGGCCTATTACATAGAAAAAATTTTATTTGACCGATTATATAGAATAAATTTTAAACAAAATGGTAATTATTATCTAAAAGACAAATTGTTAAGATTTGCTTAACTACATGCTTTTATATTTCTTGTAAATTTATTTATATACCCTGTAATAGTATATACATCTACAGCCCTTCTATGGGAGAAAATTATATATAAGTCACATGTTTAATCTCATGTTTTTCCTCCCTACTTCAACACAAATAATTGGACTATGTGCTGTAGTCACTATTTATCAAATACTAAAATTAAGCCTTAACTTGTACATTGACATATGTATACATGTATATATCAGAGCTTACAATTGCTTATGATAATTTGACATTTTTAAAAAATAATTCTAATTTAAAAATTGAAATAAAATATACACATGTGACTATTAATTCCTTTCAGACTTTCAAGTTGCAATTGCCTTAACGTGAAAAGCAACAAAAAATGTAATTCGTTATTACCTAAATTATATTTCTATACTTAATTTTCCTAATCAGATTAAAAGAGATTATGGAACTGACTATTACAGTCAAATATTTAAGATATTTTGACAACAATTTAATATTACCCATATTATTGAGATAATTTATCATTCTCAGAGACAATAAACTACTGAACATGCACTTCACACTTTGAAATTTTGATTTTTAATAATTAAAGGAGGGAGAATCATGCCCTCCACTCCAAAGTTACCTCCAAAAACATATCTTGCCTTTTGCTTCTTTTAAAAAGAATATTTGCTTTTTGCTTGTTTTAAAAAAATCTGTTTTTTGTAGTCTGATGCTAACTAACACGTGTTATGGTCCTGACCCTGTTTTAATCTGGGGAAGAGGCTCTGTTTGTGACAGAACATGATGGCTGCCTGAAACATTGGTTTGCCAAGTGGATACAGATCCAGAATCTTTTTAATAAACATGTTTTCAACTAAAATAGTGGTTAGAAGTTTTTATTAGCCAACAAATTTCACTTGACTGAATTAACCTCCACCTTTTTATTTTTTTTCCTTTCTGAGAGTTAACAGTTCATTTGTAATTCTCAGAGCCAATTCTCCCACACCTGGAAGCCAGACCTGGAGTCTGAGCATTGCTAATTTGCAACTGTATTGAGTGCCTGAGACATCCCCCAAAATAATGTTAAGCTTGCTGCTTTTAAACTTTTTGAGCTTTTATCTCAAGCAAGTTCATTACGGACACACAGGCTCTGCTCCATGCTGGACTTCAGAGAGACTCTACATGGCAGTTATTGATCGTGATAAAAAAAAAAAGGGTGTTATAGGCATGTTGTGGCTTTGGTCTGTAAGGGAAAAGATGTGTTGTGAGGGCCTGCAGTCAATGATTTACCTATAAATCTATGGCTCTCATCAACCTAAGACAGAGTCATGTGCCAAGAAGCTGTGTCTAATAATAGAAACTAAAGGTCCAGTTTGTGCAAACAAACACAAACTAGCTGCACGTGATATCCAAGACAGGTAAGGGAGAGTCTAGTAGATCTATATCTAAAACAGGTGGGGCCACCAAGCCACCATAATTCCCAGGCAGTACTATGGTGCATAAATATGCCCCAGTCCAGTTAATTTTAAATAAACAAGGAGGAATTGTGACCCTCCCACAGCCAAGAGCTGGCTCTCAGATCATTCTTTGCCACAAGCATCTGGCCCACATGGGGTAAGGCTTCCTGTCTTAGACAAAGCCCTTTTGTTCCTGCCACTTCTCTGCCTCAAGGTTCCTGCTAACAGCTGGGCCCTGCGGATTTGCTTGGCATGACGTCAAGTCTGAGCATCCAGATGCTAATTTGGCCACGGAATGCTGGCGGACTGAGGGCAGGTTTTTGCCTGCCTGCTTGATTTCTCTGTTGACTAATACATTTTGGACTGAAAGCAGAACCATGCCTCGGTCCCATTTGTTATTTATTCATTTCGCCGTCCAATTCTCTTTATTCCCTTAGGCTCCTACTCCTCTTCCAGAAGGCTCAATTTGTATGTACCTGCTGATGGCTGCAACAATTTACCTTGTCATGCAATCAGAAATTCTGACCTAATAACCTGGTAATAGAGCTAAGAGTTATTTGTTAGCATATTGGTGATTAAAATGTTGTGTGGTAAAGATGATCCTCTAGGTAGTTGTGCTTTGGGCTACTGGATAATAGGAGATGATTCAAGTAGATGAGTTCAACTGACTTTTGAGTTTGTATAGCTCTTGGTAAGTATTAGCTTTTAAGAGATATCAATATTTGAGACTTGGATAATTTGCCCATTCCTACAGAGTGGTCGAATCTAGGGTGTAGAATGGTTTCTATTCCATCAGAAAGCTGTCCTGTGTAGTCACTTCTCTCAGAAGTATTTTTTATTAAAACAAAAAGATTAAGATGCTATGTAGAACAAATTAGTATGCACTTTAACTCACAGAATGGAAGACAATGCTTTGAAGGGGGCAGTCTAATGGTTGTTTGACCTTGGACTGGTCACTTCTGTTTATGGATTAGACTTTATGTTAATAATGAGAAGATCCTTTAGCTGTAGCCCTAGAGTGAAATGCTGTTCTTACATGGTTGGTACATTCAGCCAAATTGGACAAAGGAGCAACTTAGTCCTACTTTTAATTTTCTTTCTAGAATTAAAATTCATATTTTACTCTGTAATGTTTTTCCTGAGCATATATCTGAATACAGCATCTCCTTCCTGTGAAATTAAGTGGTACACATTATCTGTTTGCTTAATGAACTAATGTACAGTACATTCTGAGTTCCAATACTGTTAGAATCATCTCACAGGAGCCATGGGGAAAGCCCAGTAGGCCTAATGAAATGATAGCACTGAATTTAGAAGCAAATCTTTAACACCACAAAACATTCTCAATTCTGTTCTCCTATTCTTCCAAAAAAATCACAGTGACCACTTGCAAATACCAGCTTCTCTTCCAAGAACTTTCTACCCACCTTTTAGTATAATTCTTAAGATCCCAGTGTCATAGTAGAGCTATAAGTCTTTCAGTGCAAATGGGATTTTGAAGCTCTCTCAGATTCCACTCCATGCACACACTACTAAAATTCAAGGCTTGGGGCTTGAGCTATGGGCAGTCTCCCATCCAAGATGAAGTTGGATTCATCAATATATTCATCAATATAGAATTTTCTGTGCCCTTAAGGCATCAAAATAGAGAATGCTACTTTCTAGGAGTAATAATTTGGTAAACATTTAGTGAACAATCATTACATTCATGATGCTCTGTCTCAATCTGTATTCTTTGTGAGATATTCCATATAGCCTATCAAAGGCTGTGAGAAGAGGAACAAAGTGTAGCTGAGAGCTTTCTATGGGGAAAAAACTCATATGTTTGGTTTCAGTAGGCTGGTTTCTCAAATAATCCCTGAGACTTACTAATAGTTCATCTGAATAGAGAACTGTGAAACCTAGAGACTATGAATATGTGAGGTATAGGGGCAATAGAAGGAATAATGTATAATATTTGTAGATAGAAAGAACGAACTCTAATACTCTATACCACAGGATCTGACCAATTTATGATCACCTTGTATATTGTAGAAAGAGCAAAAAGAGAAGGACCAGAGGTTTCTAGAATTGAATTATAAAACTTTTTAAAACATTAATTAAATAGATAGTAGTTATTCTAACTCAAGCAGAACACACTGCATACATGTATTGTACTATCATATTGCATTTTTCATGAATATGGGCAGTAATCATAATTGTTTCTCCTGACCTAAGGAAATGTAAAATACTCCATGAATGAATGTTTGCATGTGGGAACTTGATATTACAGTGTGCTCTTCAGGAGGCAGTTGAGAAGGGCTGGCTTTGCCTTCCCTGACTCAGATTTTCAGCCTCAACTCCTCTTTAAGCAGTCACCACAGGTATCTATTGACTCAATGAAGGAAGCTTGTTGGAGCTTGTCCAACTTCCAGAAATATTTATAGTCAGAGCTGGTAGAAGTGTTGTGAGGAAAACAGACAGCTTGTTTATCATTAAGAGAGATTTCAAAAATTATGTCAGGGCCCAGTTTGTTATGTCTCCCAAGATACCCTTAGCCAAAATTTAATAAATATCAAGCTATCCGGCTTAGCTCTTTGTAGCAGATGCTGTAACCATCCTAAATTTTCGTAGGAACATGAGAAGGAACTTGCTGGAAATATTGTTTTTTAGTTTTGATATTAAATAAAATTGAAATAATATTTTAGTTTTGAAATAATTTACTATTAACAGGAAGGTGGTTAATAAAAATTTGATGCCAGCTCTTGATTCCCAGAGCTGCTCATGGAAAACACACTTTCTGTCCTTTCTTTTATTTAATAATTATTTTCTAATCCTTACAGAGTTTTCTCAGGAAAAATTCTCCTTTTGATAATAGAAACTTTAACTAATTTTCTAGAATCTGAATTCTATACATACAAGATAAATACTGCAAAAATATTCATTCATTGATAAATGCATGTTTAAGTAAGAATGAGAAAGCAATTATTCATATTATGTGTGTGCCATTCTAACTTCAAGAGCTTGACAGGGCTGATCTTTGTTTATAAATTGAAGATGATTGGACTAATCTTTATTCATTTGGAGATCTAATTGATTTCCAGTTTAAAAAGTTATTTTTTACTGATAGCCAAGAATAAATGCTGAAGCTTTATGAGCAGTCTTTTCTATTCAATGCTTTTCCCTGCCATTCATATTCATTATTGAAATGGATCTACAGTTTACTGTATAGAGTTTTAATAGGGGTTTGCTATCATTAATTTGTAGTGAACATTGAAATCACTTGAAGGTTTCCTTCCTGCTATGTCCAACAAGAATTTTAGTATCACTAAAGTTAACTAGATTTCAATGTTTGAAAGGATTTATTGTGGAAAGTTTATGGGCTAGATTTTTTTTAGTCATGGTTACCTTTTAATATCTTATTAGTTTTAGTTAACACAAATATAGCACTCTTTGCACACTTATTTGTAACTTCTAGAAATATCACTTTGCTTTCAGATTTGTAAGTGTGTGTGTGTGTGTGTTTGTCTGTCTGTCTGTCTGTGCATGTGTGAATTTGTACATGCACATTTGTGCAGGTGCATGCTTGTCTGAGGTGATCCGAGGAACTTGTGGAAATCATTCCTCTTCTTGCATCACATGGATCCTGGAATTAAACTCAAGTAATCAGCTTTGGCTATAGTACCTGAATCCACTAAGTCCAATTTCTCTCTTTAATCTAAACTTGCTCCTTTCTCTAATCTTTTTTCCTTCCATTGTATTATTCATAGGTCTTATCATAAAAGTGAATCTTGAGATGTAACTTTTCTCAGTTAGAACTGTTTTTTGTCCAAACCTCTTCCAGGGTTTCTATGTTGTTTCCTTTTTTGCATTCCTCATCTTGCTTCAAATGTTGCTGTTGGGTTTTCCTGTTGGCCTGTCTACACCTTGGGCAGATTTCTCTAAACTCTGCTTACATTAACTCTGGCTTTGTTTGCACTTCTTTGCTGTCCAGAGCTTCAGTTTATAAGCATTATTTTCTATTGTTTGTTTTACTTTTCAATTTCTGATTTATTCTTTAGGACTTTTTAGACAAAGAGAAGATAAAATGAATCTAGAATTATTTTATACATCCATCACACTAATATTTAATTGGTCATAGTAAAACTCGTCCATTCTGTTTTTGTTGTAGTTTTTGTTTGTTTGTTTTTCATTTTAGAGGTGAAGTGCACATATAGTACACTCTTATATGCTGCTAGTATCTGAGCAAACTACATACCGACCATTATAGAAAGTAACATGTAAGTAGATATTGTTTCATTCTGAGCCTAAAAAATTCCATTTTCTATATTAAGAGGTAACAGTGTTTAAGCATGCCAGTGATATCAGACTTATTTTATAGCTGCTTATAGTAGACATACCTCAAGAACAATTTACACATCTAAGAATGCATGCATATTGAATACATGTGTAGTAAATTACGATTTGGCATTAAGTAAAGCATTGCCATTAATTCGATTCATATTTGAAAGCATGAAAACTAGCAATCCATTCAATGGTAGCACATTACAAATCTATACAAAACACTAAGCATGAACCCAAGGCATTGTTAATAATGGTTATGCCTGCATGTGGGAATACAGATATTTTCCACTATTTAAACACTTTAAAAAATACATCTTCTCTGCCATCATTCCAATATTCTCAGCCAATTTTAATTGAGTGTTCTTTGTCTGGTTATGTATGACCTTAGTATAACTATCTCACCCATCTTAGCATCTCCACAATAACTTCAGTGCCCATCAAAAACTTGAAACATTAAAATATCCAATGACACACACCTCAGAAAGCCAAAACCAGAATATGAATCCATTTCAGTCTGACCCTAGAATACAGCCTTTTTCCTGTGTCTTGTGATTGCCAGAAACAACTTGATTATTTAACATATTATATCTCTAATATTTAAATTGTTGAATGTTAATTTATATTTGAAATTCTAAGTACAAACTTAACATGAAGACTCAGAGGAGAGAACAAACACATATCTGGGAAAAGACACAAAAATCAGAGAATATCACTAAACTTCATACTTCAAAGTCTATTGCTGAACATTCTCTTTAAGGAGATATATGTAACAGAAGATCTTGAAAAACAAGGGTTTTGATCATTGGGTCATAGAGTATTAACTCTTTCAACCCAGCACTTAAATTTGGCACACAAAAGGCAAAATATCTTCAAAATATTCTCATGGTGAGGGGTTGTTCTAAATTTCCTTGGTGCTTTATCTAATCATCAGATTAATCACAATAATTTGATTTGTTTATTTTTTTAAAAAATGCAACATTTTTTCATTGTTATAATAAACACCAACTTCTGTCATGTTTCATTCAAAATGATTCTTCCCAGAGTGTTGCTGGATCAAACCAGTCTACTTTCAGCAAGAGTCACTGAAGTCACTGAAGTTTAAAAATTACAGTGAAAATAGCATATTTATGATAGCCTGAAAGCACAGACATGATAGGTTCCACAATTTTGAAGAGATTAAGATTAACACAATTATTGACAAACTCTCAAATGTTCTGATCCTAGAACCTATTCCCTTTTTTTTTTTTTGCGTAAATACATAGCCAACTATACAATTTAGAAAAACAATGAACTATCAAACCAAGGCACCATCTTATATGTCACCCAAATCTGTGCCTGTGCACAAAATGTAGAAGAATGAAATGTTAAGACTTTTGAAGCCACAGCCATCAAATTAAGAAAGAACAAGATAGAAAACACAATATGAAAACCCACTGGGCATCAAGTCCTCACACAAAAGGTTGAAAAGCACGCAGTATCAATTTATCTCCATTAGGAAATAGACATAAAACCAAATGTATCAATTGACTAATGGCGGATGATCAGATGGAAGGCTGAATATTAATGTGTTCCTTCTCTTCCTCTCATTCAGAAGGTTATAGGATGGTCTGTTGGCCAGTTAAGGTCACAGGCAAATAAGGATTCAAACCTCTATTCTAAATTATTAGTAAACAAATTGAGTAGGATTTGGTTAATCACAAGTGTTCACAAGGAATACTTTCAATTACCATCTTTATCTCTTATGATAATAGTGTCAGACCTGCCAAAATAATATTTATTTAGAAAATAAATAACAATAAAGCAAGGACTTGATGCAAATATAACAATTCTAGTTACACATAAAATAATCTTGGGCAAAAATGAAGGTTCTGAATTCTTGTATTCCAAACACAAAAGATGAAAAGTTTAACTCCCTATTCACTCAGCTGTTCAAACTACCCAACAACAAAACCAAAAAATCCTAAGATTCATCATGATAATGCATTCTCTGTATACAACAGGCACATCTGAATGTAATTTGCTTGCTTTGCTGATACTGCAATAATTTCTTAAGGCTTATGTCCACCACAACTATATTATATTGAAGACTCAAGTAGGTCTTCAGAGGACATTTCTCTTAGAGTAAGATGCCAAACATTAGGTTAATGGGAACAGCTAACCAAATTTATGCCAAACAGAAATAGAAATAAATGGATTAAAAACTGGCTATCTAACCGTATACAGAGAGAAATCGTAATTGGTAGTCCATCTAGTTGGGGAGAGGTTTCCAATAGGGTCCCACAAGGATCGATACTGGGTCCCATTTTGTTTAATATCTTTATAAAAAATCTGGAAGACAAAGTAGAAAATGTTCTAAATAAGTTGACGGATGGGATGGCACCTGTATAGTTCAGGTGAACTGGGTGTATGTAAACACTATTGGTCTTCAGGAAACATAAAGAAAAAGACCAATACTATTGAAGAATGGGAGAATGATGATTAGTTGATTTTCAAAAGACTTTTAATAGTTAATTCTAAGCAGTACATTGAAAAGGTCTTAGGGGCTTTGCATTACAAAAGATTCAGCAAAGGCATAAGGACAATTCAGAGTCACAACACCCCAGTGCAAATAAGGAACATCAAATGGGGGTCCTTTGTGGAGGAGTTTTATTTAGAAAACTGATGGCTCCAAGTATCTCAATATGAAAAGCACTTTAGAGGAATTTCAAGGATGCAATAACCAAGACTGAAAAGGCATGAATGACTAGATTCTCAAATCTGCAAATACTTAGTAATGGGCAGAAAAAGAAATCAGGAAGCCACATGAAACTTAAATCTGGGAAAGCAATGAGATGAAAACTTTAGTCATTAGGAAAACAGGGAGTAAAAATTAACCAAAAGCAAATTCTATCAGGAAACACACACACACACACACACACACACACACACACACAATCTATCTATCTATCTGCCTGTCTGTCTGTCTGTCTGTCTCTCATGAGAAAACAGGATTTGCTCACATCAAGATAGATGTTGCATGTTTTTCTCATTATTTATTTTTGGAAGCTGTACTATGTTTTAAATTGCTACAAAGGACATTTGGGAAAATATCAGCAGGGCTCATATTGGTTTGAAGTTGATTTTAAACTTAGTATTCTACTGTTTAGAATGTTACATAAAGACAGGTGAAAGAAATGCTGGGTATAGACTTTCATGTGCATGTTGCTGGGTTTAAATCAAGTAAACTGATAAACTGATTGCTCAGATGGACTAATTTGGAAAGAGAGTTGCAATTCTCCTTTGTTTTGGTGAGCATTGTGGAATTTTCACTATATACAGCTGAGAACACCCACAGTAGATCTGGGTGGTATTGGTTAACTTTCTTATACAACTATGGCTACAGCATGTTTTTCTTATTAGCTTTCATTTCTGATTTACTTAAAGGGCAGGGTGGCTAGTGTTTTAAAAGCTGAAAAAAATATTTTCAAAAACTTAGCAGTAACTAATAAAGAAAAAAACAGATAATATGAAAGTAACTGTATTTTTCTTCTTTTGACCTTCCCTATCTCATTCTACATTGACCTTGGGACACTGCAGTTTCAAAAACACCACAGCTGATCAGGTATAGTCCTTCCATCTTTAGGAAGCCATCAAAGCAGAAAAAAATCTAATCCTTCTCCTAGCAGCTGATTCTTTTTTTGTTATGGGAGATAACAATACATAGCTGATTATGTGTCCAATCTTGGGGGGAAATAACCTTAGAATTACAGTTGAAAAGAAGGGACATTTCTGATAAGAAATAGCAGCACTATGCACGATACTGACACAAAAGAAAGGATTACATAATCAGAACTCAGTGTGAGTCTTCTCTGACCTTTGTGCTGGGTGAAGGGAAAGTCAGTATATGAAATGCTCATGGGCATCTTTTTTGTCTTAATCTAATCAGGGTGATGTCAATGTCCTGCCTTATAAAATGTCTGGCAGAATTTGACTCAATAGTTTTGCTGTAGATTGTAGAGCTAATAATTACAGAAAAAAACTCATTCCCTTATTGTCATAGTAATTCCTGACATACATTCTATTTTAGGTACTGTACTTTAGGAATATTGGACAATGTAAAATCAAAAGATAGGTATGCAGTTGGCCTATTTGCCTGTGAAAGCAATAATCCTCAACATATATAAAAATATCAATTTTATTAATACATAATGATGAATGGCTGTTAGGACTCTCTTACCCTCCTTTCACAGTATCACAATAATCTTCACATAATATTTTTATAATAACACTATGAGAAAAGAATTGACCTTGTTTAATAGATGAAACACTGAAGGCCAGATAGGTTGACTCTGTCTATTGTCACATAGGGCCAAATATTAATCCTGATTGATTTAAAATTTGATGTCGTACTGTGCTTGATATCTGGGGGGTGGGGTGGGTGCTAATCAAAAAATAGTCAAACTATATGGTCAAAGAGTAATGAAATCCAACTCAAATGTCAAATATATTATTTGCAGAGCTCTCTCTCTCAAGTTTGAAGTAAGAAGGTTGGGTACTTGGGGGTACTTGGATGATTCTTCATCTTTGGGCAAGCTGTTCTGGGCACTGTGGGAAGTTTACTGACATCCTTGGCTACCACATATGAAATACCAGTAGCAACCACTATCTCTGCTGTCACACAAAAATGTCTCTAGGCCTTGCCCCAACCTCTCTAGGAGACAAAGTTCCCTGTTTTGGAAATCAACGATGTACTAGAAGGTGCCATTCTTCTGTGTTCCTTGTTTTGCTAGGATCCGCACTCTCATCCTCAGCCAGGAAGACCGGCTTTTCATTATCAAAGAGTGCCTACCCCACGAGCTTTTCCCTGCTTCCATCTGAAAGCAACTGACCTTAAAACTTGGTAAGGCTCTTTAGGTTCCACTTATTTAAAATCTTCACTGCCTCAATCTTAAATTTATCATTTAAATGCAAATCAGTATAAAAAGATGAGGTAGACAAGGTGAAAAGAGATCAGATGTTATCTTATTAAGTCGGACTTGCATCAGGCAATTGTTTAAACTCATTTCAAACTCGAGTCCTGGGAGACAGTTTTATTTATTATTCTTCCTATTTTCTTTACTTAGGACACTCTATCTGGTGAATCCTGAAGCGGTTTTAACAGTACTCTCATTTGTCCACCTGGGAAAAGCATACCAGTAGGCTGGCTACCGCTCTCTAGCAGCCAAAAGACTCCAGCTACAGAATACCCAAGCTCTGGGAATAAATAGACAGTTCCTAGACTTCATGCTTATTGGCTTTTATACATAACATATAAAATTTATCATTATAAATATCTTCTGAGAAGGATGTTTTTAATTGAACAAATATCAGACCTACGGTTAAGTTGCGATCATGACTCAGAAGATTCCATGGTATTGTCTGCAAGTAAATTTTCAATGGTGGAGATTACTTGAGTTCTATCCTTGGAATTAAAATGAAGTTGATGACATTAACATGTCAGGGTCCTAGTTAATTCTTGCTATTCGTTATAAGTTCCGGGAGTTTAAGCACATTTCTTTTTCCCAGGACATCTGTATGAGCTATTTAATGAGTTCTCTATTCTATGTTATATCATAAACACTAGGACAGATGTTAATGAAAAACATTTAACTCAAAAAGTTCAAACATGGAATATGAAGAAATATCGGTTTAAGGCAGAAATCTCTATCTACAACAGTAAGCCAGGTGTTATTCCATTTGAATCCAAAAAGCTCACCCCCACTGAGACTGCTGCCCTAATCCCTCAAAGTGATGATTCCTAAAATGAGTTCCAAATAAGACTAACCCAATGAACCCATAAATGTATGATGCCCAGGCTTAGGAGGGACCCAGGAGTCAGTCTTTAAAACAATTCTCTTGGGCCTCCCACTGAGATGAAAACTGACATCAAGAAAAACAAAAACAGCCCAGCAGTGGTAGTGCACACCTTTAATCCCAGCACT
>NW_022196911.1:37732263-37735514 GCF_008632895.1 Mastomys coucha | reverse complement strand
ACCAAAAAAACCAAAAAAACCCCCCAAAAAACCAAAACAACAACAACAAAAAGCTCTGTGTAAACAAACTTATGTAGGAAGTCTTTTATCCTGCTTCACTTAATGAAGATGGGGCCTTATGCAGGGAAGTGCTCCAGCATAAGAACATGAGCAGGGCTTTAAGCAAACATGCATCACCTAAGAAAATGACTTTTCCCTACGTCTTCTCATCGTTTTGATTATTCAGAAGAGGAAAAACTCAGGCTGTTGTTAGTAGGTAATTAACATCAATTTATTTATTTGTGTTTAAACCAAAGCGAATGTAGATCTTAAGGTTCAGAGCCTTCATTTAGTATAAGCAACCGTTTAATGATGCAATTTTATTTTCTATTTAAGGTAAGGTATCAGCAAGCACTATTGAGTAAGATAAAATGAACTTTTATTTTTAAATAAATTTAAACAAACAACTAAATTTAGGAAATGTAAATTAATTAGGTGATTCTCATACATAGGAAAATAGCTTATGTGGAAGTTGTGAGCATCTTCTATATTAGAGAAAGGGTATTTAAGAGTTGGGTGATATGTTTGGGGACCCTCTCACTTATCATTTATGGAATTTTGAAAGAAAATTAGTCTTGTTTCCTAAGCCCTGTTTTCCTATGTCTTAACAACTCCATCAAGTTCCACAGGATTCCTCTGAGTTTACGCAACAGACATCATTTTGCTGTAAGTGTACCTTGTTGACATCCAGGCGCATCTTCTCATTGTTGGCATTAGCAGCTTTCTCAGCTGCTTTCTTTTGGCGCTGGGGTCCTCTCCCGAAGAAGATGTAGTTGACCAAAGCATATTCCAGAAGGGCCATGAAGACGAAGACAAAGCACCCCATTAGGTACATGTCAATGGCTTTTACATAGGGGATTTTAGGAAGGGTCTCCCGGAGGTGGGTGTTGATTGTGGTCATCGTTAGGACAGTTGTAATTCCTGAACAAAAGAAAAGAAAAAGAAAAAGTGTTAGAGTAATAACATTCCTATTTCTTTCTTCTTCTCATAATAGCTAGAAAAGCTAGCTTATCTAAATATACTTATCTATTTGATAGAGATTTATTATGAATCAGCCTAGTGACCCTTCCTGGAAATATGTGTAAATTAACTTACAGTGAACATGAATTGTTATAGAAATTATCCTTTAATTGTATTTTTCTATTCATATTTATATCAAGTAGAGAATTGGAGATGTGGATTAAATATTATACTACATGTTTATATTTGGAACAAATTAGCATAGATAAGATCCTAGTTCATATTCCTGATCTGTCAGTGTCAAGAATATAGATTTTTTGGAGGTGCTTTCTAAAAAATGAGTGGGTGTTGCCTTATCAAGCAGAGACTAGAGATGAAATTTTATGGCAAACCCCAGGACATCATGGGTAGGAAAACGTTGCATAAAGTTTGAACTACAGAGAGTTCACAGCTCTTTAATAAGATTCAAGATCTTCAAGTACATACACGTATATTTGAAGAGTGGAGATCAAATTAAAGCCTGATTAATTAAAGATAATGCCCAATGGTGGCTACATGGAGGTGGGTAAGCATAAAAATGAATATACTGAATTTAAGAAATGACTCTGGTAGCAGCAGGGGAATGAAGAAATGCAATATAAGGCAGAAATAAAGAACACTAAGTTGAAGGTTTCTATGATAACCCATATAAATAATGGAAAGGTAAATTAAAATAGTCTTTGAATGCATTATGCAGATAACATAACAAACTAGTACAAACATTTGATAGACAGAGGCAGAGGGTTAAAGAAACAGAAACTAGAGTGATTGTGATTTTGAACTGGGCAACTGGATACATAACACACAGACATGACATACAAATCAGGTACTTATCAGTGGTTCTTATTGGAAATGTGACCTTAGGTCAGGCTATAATTGCTTGCCTAGTTAGCAGGCATCTCTAAAAGTAGAGAGCCATTAGTCTCAGAGCTGTCACTGAAACGTTAAAATATTGGGAGTTCAGAAAATTTGGTATGATACAGTCCCAACTTGGCAGTGATGAGTAAAAAGATGAAGGACAGACAGAGGCCACATCACACAGATGGGAAGCTGTACTGGCACCTTCTGAACTGAGGTCTTAGGGACGTTCACCTCCCGAACAACCCATAACCACATCTCCAAACTTTAACTTCATTTTCCAAAGACTTCTCCAGTGTAATTTTCTTCTTTAATCCTGTCCCATTAATGATTTCTATTTTGTTTTAAGCAGAACTCACAGAGAGCACATGAGTGAGTAGCTACCTGAACATGAGTCTAGACCTTAATTGACTTTAGTTAAGATGTTTCCTTTACAGACCTCAGATATTCTTCTGTGTGAGTCATTTTGAAACACTCAATTTCATTTTACCCTGTCATTTCTACAACAGGTCTTACTATAGTATACGCTTACTAAACCTGATTAATCTGATAGCCATTTAAAGGTAGTTGTGTATCTAATAATAAATGGTTCAAATGCAAATGGATATTTTAACCATTTCTTTGAAAGCATCAATAAATTAGTTGTTTGTGCAAGAGATACACAGCAGACATCTACCTTAGTTTATGAAATCACAGTATATTGTTTCCATTTTATTAGCATTTTATGAACAATAAGTTCTGCATAAGACAGCACGGAGATATGACTACATATGGACCTTCCTCCAGTGAGTCTTTCAGTGCATAGGGGAGAATATGACAAAACTAACTAAACAGAAAGTGTATGTATGGTTAGTCTACACAGGTAGTTTTTGTCAATCTAAGGACATACATGAGAGAGACTTGACTCATTCCTGGAGCTCACTGCTTTTACCTCCCATCCTTGTTCATCTCGGTTTAACCTAACAGCATCTAATACTACCCCATAAAACTGAAACTAATCCTATCACTCTCCTGCTAGTGTCTCTGTTTCACTTGGAATAAAAGCAAGGCTTTATACCACACCCCTGAATCCTTTCTGGAGTTCTTAGTTCCCCATCTCCTACTATCTCTCCTTATGACTTTTCTCAATATTGTCCTCTGCCAGTTCCCATTGACATTCCCATTTTTTTCCCAACCCAGGAGCTTTTGGAGGAGTTTAGACAGTCACCACCTAGATCTTGATTTTCTTGAAATCTTTTCTCCTGTAGTAATTTCTGTGTGAGGTCAGCCTTCATCATGGTAACACTCCCAGGCAAAATTACAACATTCTTGCTTACTTCTCCCTGCGGACTCGCCCTGTGTGATAACTTTTGGTG
>NW_022196911.1:37712779-37732253 GCF_008632895.1 Mastomys coucha | reverse complement strand
TGTCACTCCTCATATTCCGCCCTCTACTCTATCCCTCTGTCCAACTTCGGCCTCCCAGCCTAGTGCCCACCTTTTTGATTTCACATGAAGTCTGGTACCCTTCTCTCTTTCCACAATACCATTTTTTGTCCTCTCATGATTGCCTTTCCAGTTTCATTCACACAAATATACTCACATATGCATATATTCAAAGTTAGGGTCCCCATGAGATTAAAAAAATGTGGCAATTTTTCTTTCTTGAAACTTAATATAAATTCCAGATTAGTCTACTTTTTTCTCTATTTTAATTTTTTTGCAATAACATTCCATTGTGTATATGAACCACATTTCCATTATCTGGTCTGTTGGTGGACGTTGAGGAGGCTTCTATTTCCTTGCTCTTAAGACTCTTACCTATATTTGCTGCTAGGATATATTTTTCAGAAAAGGGGAAATGCATCTTCAGCACCTCGCTGTGTCAGCACATGTTAGATGCAAATGCTTTTGAATGAGAAATGAATGGCCTTTCTAGGAGTGTAATGACTGTATGTGGATCTTATGATGAAGCCAAACAACTCTCAATTTTAAAAGGGATTAGTCAGAAATGTAAATAGAGAAATCTGTGCAAGAGGTCATACCATTTGCATAAAATGTTTACTAAATGTGATTTATTCACATCTGATGTTATGACAGAAAAACAAAGTTAGGCATATGATGAGCTAAGACTAAAAAGGATGTCCCAGCATTGTGACTCTTTTATCTCCTGCCCTCTTCATGCCATCTTCAAACATGAATAAACCATCAGAAAAATTTTTACATATACATTTGTTATATAGCACATCTCTGTGCTGGGATAGGAGATAAAAGGAAGCCCTCTACAGGTGAAGAAGCATGGGGACAAATTGAGCAATTATGCAAGCATTATTACACAGAATATGTTTTGATAAGACTATTAAACTGATGAAACCAATTTCATTACCAACGGCTCTACCGTTAACTAATTTTGACATGGAATAGCTTTAATTTGTATTTAATTGATTTAACACTGAATCAGATCATAGAAGTCTCATGGCTGAACTCTTGTAATAGGAAAAATCCAGTCTTATACACCACAAAATTCTGGGTGAGAAAAATAAGGTATCCATGTATGGGCACACACACACACACACACACACACACACACACACACACCCCACTTGGGAGGAGAGGGCAGAGAGGGAGAGAGGGAGAAGAGAAAAAGGACAGGGGAGAGAGAGGATTCCACAGTTTGCAAATGCCCTACCTAATGCAACCCGTGCAGCAGAAGCATCATAGTTAATCCAAAAGGAGACCCAGGAGAGGATGGTGATCAGAATGGATGGCATGTACGTCTGCAGGATGAAGTAGCCAATGTTTCTTTTCAACTTAAAGCTTAGTGACAATCTGGGATAAGAACCTAGAAAGACAATGTAAGAACATTTTCATTATTAATATTTATAAGGTACTTTGCATTAAAAGCCCATAAAAACTTTGTACTTCTTTCTTAAATGTAATTTTAGCTATGGGTGAAGGGCATTTTTGTTCTGTAAATTTAGTCTGAGATCCCAGGTGTTTTAATAAGCAGCAGGACTTTCGAGTGTGGAATACATCCTGTGCTTACCAGTGACTAAAGAACCCTCACTCTTCCGGATCAACCTCATTATACCAAAGATATCTTTGCAACTTCTAGAAAAACACAATTTGTACAGTCACTCAGTTTTCCTGTTTCAACTCTTTGTTAGTACACTTACCCTATAATCTTTCATTTTTTAATATAAAAATAAAGCTGAAGGCTGTGGTGGCTGTAACAAACTCCCTCAGAAACCATAGGATGCATTTTCAGTCTGTGATCAGAACCCAGGTTTTGGGTTTCTTTATTTGTGTACAGCCTTTTCTTTCCTTAGCAACTAAATTACTTGTATTATAATCTAAAGTAGTCACCTAAGAAAATGTAGAAAGTTACCATCTCTAAGTAAGATTTATGAGATATAAGCCAATGGACAATTGTCATGCTAACAACACAGCTCTTAGTATATAGTAGGCTACCAAAAAAAAAAAAAACTTAACCAAAAAAAAACCAAACTCAATCTTCCAAGTACCAAATGGTATAAGTTTCTTGAATATGAACCCTTTGACTATGGAGTTCTGGGGAGCTAACATTACAGAGAAGGCATGTTGGAGGGTGCCATCTTGGAGTGTGAAAGGTTCACACTATAAACGGCAGGAGAGACAATATCCTTGCTGTTTGTAAGAAAGTGTTGTTCAGTTTTCTTGGGCTAAATCATCAGAGGTCCTAGTATATACACAATCCAAATATACTCAGAAGGATAGCCTTTCCACTGAGTAGTAGGGATTTAAAAACCCCAGGTTTACAGAAAGCTTAAACTCTTAAACTAGAGTTAACTTTGTATTTTTACTAAGTCACAACACAGCTTTTGCAGAAAGTAGTTTACAGCTCTCCAAGTATCAGAATCCTTGGCAGAAAGGCGATTCTCCAAATCTACAGTTACGGAGTTAGTTATTTATGTGCCTGTTGGACTCATTTCAACAAGAAAAACACCAAGAGGAATATTCCAGCAAGCCTATTACTTCCACTGAAGTAGTTTCCAGCAAGTGAATGCCTTCCCACACCATTTGGAGAAACTCATGCAGCCACCCACAACATCACAGATGCCTGAGATCTGGAAGTAAAGGGGTCCATGTCCTCACATGGAAGATGTCAGCTCAAAGATAAGCTGCAGCTAATGAAGTTCTCATGTTCTAAGGAAAACATGACCTTCTAGGCCTCTTACTTCAGAGGATGTCATGCGTCAGCTCTAGGTGCCTAATGAACTGCCTTTGGCAAACTATAATGTCTTTTTAAAAAGTTATTTCTAAAAAATTGAGATGCCTAAGACTGAGTCACCTTTTCCTCCCTCCCTCTTTCTATACTCCGTCTCTAAAATCCATCTTTCCTCTGGCACATGAGTGGCGAAAATGAGAGTTGGGCTCTGCTTGAGACTGCTTTCCAGAAAACACTTGAGTGTTTCTGAATGGTACAAGGGGCCTCTTGAGAAACTGGAGTTGTAGCATAGCTTCTATACTGCTAGTTCCTAGGATACAGAGTCGCTGACCTCACCTCCAACTCCATATCAAGGTATCCATCTAGAAAAAATGGGGAGTGGGGCAGTGATGGTGCACAACTTTAATTCCAGCACTTGGGAGGCAGAGGCAGGCAGATTTCTGAGTTCGAGGACAGCCTTGTCTACAGAGTGATTTCCAGGACAGCCAGGGCTAAATAGAGAAACCCTATCTCAAAAAACCAAAAAAAAAAAAAAAAAAGGGATGAAGTTGTTTTTGCTTAAATCATTCCCCCTTGATACAAACCTGTGGAGAAAACAACTTTCTTGGTGATGAGTTTATAATCTACAATGGAGAACTGAGGAAGCTCAATCTTTGTCACTCCTGTGACTGCATTGTCATCACCACGCCAGTAAAACTCAATGTCATCAGTTGTATAGCCATCTGTAAGAGGAAGCACACATGAGTGCTCAAAAACAGCAACAAACATAGAAAGGACACTTGTATACCAGAACTCACATGTATGAGAAGCTACAGTGATAGTGCGATGTGTGTAAGCATTTTGAAGTCTAATGAAGCATTTCAACCTCATACAATCTCATCATAAAGGAGGTATCCTAGACTCAACAAGGTGTCAAAGGCTTAGGTAAATTAGCAGAACCCTCCTCTTACAAGTAGGAAGTACTGAATATGGGGTACAAATGTACATCAATCTGGTTGTGAATCTTCCTCTATTTATGAATATGATCACATATCATATGATCCTAGATTGTGCCTAAGAACTGATAAAAGAAAGAAATCAAGTGGTTAATTTAGTGCTAAATGCCCTCAAGTTATCCCCCTATAATACAGATGATTTGAATTATAAAGTATTTCATTTCATGTCAGAAAAGAATTCATCACAAAGATATGAGTAATTACTTTTTCATATACTACATCTCCAAAAAATATCTCATTTTTCTCATTGAAATTTTTTGAACCTTCCAAATTCAATTGATTTTAACAGTCTCTAGTAGATATGAGTGGGTAGCATATACTACAAATGCACAGTACATTCAAAAAGCATGCTTCCCTTTATTGAACCATAATTTATGACACTCATCATGCTCATCATTGGATATTCTCAGGTAAAAGGATTTTGTATAATAAAGACATATTGTAATAATGAAACTTTCAATCAATGAACCTTATCGAGCACAGAAACCATAAGTGTCACAAGCAGCAGCATGTATTAGACTATAAATAGTACTTTTAGAGATATATACAACAGAGTCTAGCATATGGTAATAATTAATAGACTCATCTAGAGTAGCCACAAACGTATCCCTCAAGCAAAAAGGATGCATTATATCTTTATATATGGCATGTGAAGAGATGTTACCTTAATGTCTTCAAAAATCTATTGGATCTGCATAGCTGAATGTTATGTCTGAGGATTGGCTCCTTAATTTTAAACTCATCAAAACGAATTAAAGAGTGTTTTGGATTCTTAACTTTGGCTTGCTAGTAAATAATGTGACACAGATAACCAGAATACCTTTCATTTAACACTCAGCAACCTCCTCTGTGTCTTGAAAATGAAGAGGATAATTCTGTAAAAATCAAAGGCAAATAGAGTAAAAAGCTACCATTCAAAATACTTTGTGTATGCATGTTTCTATGTACATGTTTCTATGTGAGCAAAGACATGCACATGTAGTCTGCCTATGAAGGTGGAAGGACAAAACAAATATTTGGGTTTTTTTGTTACTTTATAGCTACCACACAAGGAAAGGGTCCACCTTGTCTGAGACAGATTCTCATTTTGCTTCTGCACATGCCAAATTAGCTGTTCTGTGAGCACTTGGGAAGTCTCTTGTGTCTGATTTCTCACTCACCATAAGAGCACTGAGATTACAGCTACAGCCACTCTGTCTAACTTTTCATAGGTTCTGAGGATTTGAACTGAAGCCCCATGCTTGCACTGCAAGTATTTTATCCACTGAGACATCTCTATTTTCTGCACAGCCTACAGTTCAGTTCTGATGATGGCAAACTTAAGGGCATTTGAAATTCCATCTATTCTTAATAGCATTTTCATTTTTATTCAGTGCACAAATATAGGGTTTTTAAATTTCAATGAGCATCTGTATGACTGGTTCTACAGTGTAGGATTTTGGTGAACTTTTTAAATTTTTGATACACTTTCAAACACTATTTGTCTATTGAAACAGAATTGTGGAATTTTAATTGATTATATTTTATTGGCACAGGCTAATCTAGAGATCTTTTAAAATGGAATGCCTGTTTTGATATAAAACTTTGATTTGAAAATAAATTTGAAGATTTTATCACATTCTAAGTGATAAGTTAATGGCATAATAAACAAATTCTTTGCAAAGAATTCATATCCCAATTATTTGAAGGTTATACATTTCCTGATACTGGGAATTCATGCTCCAAACTCATTTGGTATCTCAAATGAAATTCCATTTGGTATCTCAAATGAAATTTAATTTAATGTCTGTTCTTTATACACATCACTTAGTTATGAGATAGTTCAGGGTCTTTAATAAAAGCAATTTACAATCAAAGAAAGGGCAGTGGTTTTTAGAAGCAATCAAGGCAGGTACTTAGAAACGTATCCTAAAATTGGTTTTGTCATATATAAGCATGAAAAGGAGTATTTGTGAAGTAAGAAGGCACAGAAAGTATTTAGAAAATAGTAATTACAATTTATAAACCTCATCAAGGGTGTAGGCAGATTGTAAATAGGAGTCTTTTATTGAGAGGCAAAGCCTCAAGAACAATGAATCTGAGTTTATTGTCCTGAGAGCACAAGATGCTTGTGGCACTGACTTTTGACTTAGGGACCTGCTAAGTAAGCGTCTTGGGTAATTATATTTTGGTTAGCATGTGGAGGCCTTATCTAGCACACGAAGAAGTGTGTGCTAACAACTACAAGTTAAATATAGTCTTTTATTTTATTAAAACCTCTAAAATAAAAGTAATATCTATACTTACATCAATATTTACAATAATTATTTTATAGGAATATATAGAATATTTATAAACATTATTTTAAGTTTGGCTGCCCATATTGTGTATGAATTATTTTTATGCTAACTTGATGTCAGAGAAATCTAAGACAAGGAAAAATTACATAATGTGTTTGAAGTCACCTATCTGGCATGTGACTAAACAAGGAACTGTTGCCATTTTGCTCCAAAGATAGCATTCTGGCACTGTACAACATTGCCAGGGAATATAAAAGAAACAATATGCTAAAAAGAGGCAAAGTAACCATTTTGTAATGTAAATAAAAGGCAAGTCACGTCAAAGCAAAAAAGAGGAGAAAGTAGTCATTAAATATTTCCCGTACAGAGGACAAGGGCTGAGCTAATGAAGATCCGTCCAGCCTCCTCTTACTCCCTTCCTCAGTACTGACCATCTTTGCATCCATCACTGTGAATTTTACACATCCATAAACAGAGGGCTTAATTAGAAAGTGGGAGGCATTTCAACAAGATAGCACAGGATTTGCTTGTCATTTGTTCCCCTAATGGAAACATTACTAAGAACTACATCTTTGTGTTTGACAGTCTTTGCTAGGTAATGCTTGCTAGAAGAAAGGCATTCAGTAAAATCATTGTATTAAAAGCATATTGATTTAGTGCTCATGTTGATTTGAGTGGACAGTTTTTTATAATGATGATTTATTTAGGTGTTTATACACTATGAACACACACACACACACACACACACACACACACACACACACCCTGGTTATACCTCTATTATGTACTAGCTAAATATTTCCAAATGGATTTTCAAATATTATAAGAACAATTAAAGGTTAGTTACCCAGTCGTTCTTAGTCATATATTTTCCCCCATGTCTTGCAAAGTTACATTACCTTTATTTATTCTTTATTTTCTATTTATTTATTTTATTTATTTATTTCTATTTATTCTCTATTTTCTCATATACAAATTAGGATAACAAAAAATAATACTTACATTTAGAGGTGCATTATGGGGAAAAGCATACATTTTTGAGTTTCTACTATTTAAATTTTTAATTCTTTTCAAATTTCACAGAATATAATTTGATCACATTTACCTCAGCACCTCCCCTTATCTCCTCCCATACCTACCTCTGGAACTTTCTATTTTCTTATTTTAAAATTGATAACTAACCAACTCTAATTGTGCTATCAATATATTTCTGGAGGTAGGGCCCACTGGTGGGTGAGACTCACCCTCTAGGAGCTATATCTGTAAAGAAATCCAGACTCTTCTCTCATACTTTATATAACTGTACAGGAGGAATACTATTACCTTTTCAATAATTTAAAAATATGAAGAATTACAATTAAGTAGCATTTTGTTGCATGCCATCATTTTGTGTTTCCATGAGCAGACACAGGGACTGCATGATTAGAAAAATGAGTAATTTAACTGCAGTTGTAGAACTTTCCTAAAATTAGGGGTCAAGTACTTAAAGTTCACTTTGATGCCTATGATTTTGGAATATAATACGATGATATAGCACATTTATTATATTTCTTGGCTACTGTCAGTCTTCAAAAGCCAAATTGTCTTGACATCATTTTGGTTAGAGCAGGCTGAAATATTCCAACTGAAAAACAAATGCATTCTCACCACTCCCACCCGTTTCTGAAGATGAAAGACCAATCATATCTCACTGAGCTAAGGCTGGCAAGATAAAAAGACAGTCTGATATACCATGTAGGATTGGTTTAAAACAGACCTAGTTTTTTCCTTACTTTGAATTTTCTCTAGAGAAATGCTTAAGCAGTCTCTACGAATGATTAAAAACTATGAGAAAAAATATGCAAATATGTATGACTTGACTTTCATAACATTCATAATGAAAATAATTAGGTTCCTTTTAGAGCACATCAGAAGGAGGCCCTGGACTGAAGTGCTGCATTAATGGCTCAGAAATCAAACTTACCTTTTATATTTTAGTCATGGACTCCCTCAGTCTGAGCCATCACATTATTTTTGGTTGTATCATCAAAAGCACAACCTACACACTAAATTCAGATGGGCTATGAATACACAAAGCACAGATTCATTAGAATTTACCTGGAAGAATGAAACTGATAGGCAGTTGCTCCATGACATCACTTGATCAGGGGGTACAGATATGTATATTTATAAATAAGTGTATAGGAGTTATGATTTGGAGACACTTTCACATTCAAATATCAGTAAATAAATGTATTACTAAAGATCTAAGGAGTGGAAATGCCACTTTTAAACACAGATACACAATAAATGAGCTTATCCTTACAAATGTGACATTATTTTCTATACCACAATTTGGCATTTTAAAGTTTTTTTTTTCTCTCTTTACTGTCAGTCTACAGTTCTACTTTTTTTTTTTTTTGGTCATTAAAGGCAGGTTTATTGGGACACTGCTGTCAGGTGGGTGAGTTCAGGGGCTAGGGTTAGGTCCCTAGGTCAGGGAAGTTGCCATGGGAAAAGAGGAGGTGGGTAGGGGAGGGAGAGAGAAAGAAAGGGGCAGGCACACTGGGAGAAAAGAGGGGAGAGAGAGAGAGAGAGGAGAGAGGGGGAAGGAGAGAGGAGGAGAGAGAGAGCAGAAAATGTCAAGTTCTACTTCTTATGTCTTAAATAAATGTTCAATTTTATAAGTTCACTTTGCAAAAATATGTACCCTTTCTAGGAAATTAAGCCACAGTGATTAATGAGAACACTGATAAAAGTTACTGATACTACCATTTTTATTTATTTTTTATTGTTTTATTGATTCTTTATGAATTTCATATCATGCATCCCAATCCCACTCATCTCCCAGTCCTGTCCCCTCATACTGGACCTTTATCTGTGTAAGCTGTAGTGTGTCACAGTGTATCCCACAGTACATACTTTTGTCTATACTTCTTTGCTTGCAAGTGTTCATTGAAATGCATCCTTGGTCTGGCTTCTCTTACACAATCAATACTGCAACTATACTGAGAATCCTTGCAGATATTCTGTTGTGGTCCCATGTCATGGAGATCCTGTAGTTTTAGATTTGTAAGACTGGCCCCTTCCCACACTCCAGAAGTTCATGCATAGGGTAGATGTTGGGGTAGGCCACTGTGAAGCCCTGAATCTGGGCTTGAGAGGTATCTGAACTGGTCAGCCAGTCAGCCAGCTATCTTGTATCCAGACCACAGGGGTGGCCTCTCCTGCCTTTCCTGGCTGGTCCATCTAATGCTACAGCTATCAAAGGGCAGAGCTATCAATGGGCAGACCTTGATATCCAACTCATGTGCCCTTGGGGCTGGCTGTTCTGTTGCCCATGCCATCAGTGCCCACTCTACTGTGGTGCCCAGGCTAGATGCAGGGCTGGCTCTCCAGAGTGCTGCAGCAAGCGAGGAACAGAAATAGCTCTACTGCTCACATGCCCTCACAGATGTCTCACCTGCATAACCAGGACCAACTCTACCTGCTATCCAGGCGAGGAGCCACAATTTATCTTTGATAGAGGGAAATTAAAGTACCTTTGTCCTCTCATAACTTATCAAAGCTTTGTTTCCCAGTGGAATTGATAAACCTTCTGAAGGGTTATCTACATTTACACCTCCTTGTCTATCATCACAATTAGCACTTAGCAGTTGTTTTAACCTATTGAAAATATTCTGATTCCACAAGTTGGCAATTAATGAAAATCATAGGTCAATGTTATGGGGCAGTTCACAGTAGACATGAGTTTGAGATAAGTTCATCTGTGAGAGAATCATATTAAGGACCATTTGAACTCAAACTCCCTGCTGCCTTTCAGGATTATAAAATAGCACCTTGAAAGCGTCCTGAATTAAACCCTTCATCTCTAAAAATTTAGCATGTAATTCCCTTCTAGTACTCAGTTTTTTATGTGGTCACTATGAGTCTCTGAGGAGCTGTTTGCAAATCTTTATTTTTGTTCTAAGAAGCATTACTCTTATAATGAACTTTATGGAGAAGGGTTCCATCATCAATGCATTGGAGAATAATAGCACATTTGGGCCACTGTATATTGTTACAGAACACTTAACACAGTAAAAGAAAGGAAATCATGAAGAAAATAATCCATTTAATTTTATTTATCCTTATCATAGCTGAGACTTGTTTTATTAGAAAACAAACAAACAAAAATAAATGCCTATCCAGGTGCAATCATTCCATTAAATGCTGGGCGGGAATAGTTCTCACACTGTAGGGAACTCATAATGTTCCTCTAAATATTGCCCACCAAGCACTCCAGAGAAGCACATGAGAAGACTTATATACTGTTAGAAGTAATCTTTCTTTAGTAGATTAAACACTATTTTATCACAAATAAATTTTCAAGAAAATAATTTCAATAAAAGAGATGGAACTGCTGCTTTTTGTGGAGCAAAGTAGGCAGGAATGTAGCATGGGGAAATGATCTTAATCACATTTCTCATGTCTAAACTAAGTGAACATAATGAAAAGCTTACAATTAGAATGGAATTTACCATATAGATGGGTCTAAATGTTTTACAAATGTACAAAAGTGTGTAGTATCAATGCCAAAGTCTTGAGAAATTTTAAGAGGCAGCCATGGCTTTTTAAATTCCATAATAGGTATTGCTGAGATACTCAATGATTTCTCTGACTCTATCACATTCTTTCCACAGTTCTTTAGATGAACAGCTAGACATAAATGTTCTGCTGTGAAACCATTTCTAGGCTTCAAACACTTCAAAATAATTGGCTGAGGGAAGGTCTGGCTTGATTGTGTAGTGTTTGCTTAGAAAGTGTGTCATAGGCCATAGCCCAACATTCATTCCGCATCAAAGACTGTGTGTGTGTGTGTGTGTGTCTGTTATCACTCATAAAATTTAACTATTATGAGGTACAAGATTATAAAATCTATCACATTCAAGTAAAATGTCAAATGATGAACTTTAAAATCCATTACCCCTAGTAAAACAATAATTTTTAGTCTCCATATTGGTACAGGGTAATTTTGTAATAGTTTATGGAAGCAAGACTATATTGCATTTCTTAAATGTTTTTTTTATTATGTTTGGATAGAAAAGTCGGTAATGCAATGTTTCAGATATAAACACATTATTTGACCAAATTCATGAACTCTCAGTCTCAAAATAATACAGAAATTTTAAAAAGTTTTGGTTTAAAAATTAGGCCAGTGTTTCTCAAACTCAATGTATATAGAAATCACCCAGAATTCTTTTTAAAATGCAGACTTGATTTAGATATGAAGCCTGAGATTCTGCATTTCTGTCAAAGCCATAGGGTAGCTGATGCTGTTTGTTGATAGAGCATCCTTAATCTATCCAAGAATTAAAAGCTTTTGCAAAGTTAAATTTCCTTTGCCATCATAGTCAGGTAAGGAATGCATTGGATCTAACAGCATGGACTGAAAACCTTGATCTCTGATTAAAAAAAAAAGTTTTAGTGGATCAAAAAATATAAAAGTACCCTTTCCTGTTTTATGACAGAAACTAAAAAACAATTTTGGTATATTGGCTGGAGACCTGGTTTCATTTAACTGTCTACAACTTATCAATAAGTAATACTACAGAGAGAAGGAAAGGGGTCTGGGTTCAAAATTCTAGCACAAGTTTGTAACTATTTGTACTGGCTAGTTTTGTGTGTCAACTTGACACAGGCTGGAGTTATCACAGAAGGGAGCTTCAGTTGGGGAAGTGCCTCCATGAGGTCCAGCTGTGGGGCATTTTCTCAATTAGTGATCAAGGGGCTAGGACCCCTTGTGGACGGTGCCATCCCTGGGCTGGAGGTATTGGGTTCTATAAGAGAGCAGGCTGAGCAAACCAGGAGAAGCAAGCCAGCAAAGAATATCCCTCCATGGCCTCTGCATCAGCTCCTGCTTCCTGACTTGCTTGAGTTCCAGTTCTGACTTCCTCTGGTGATCAACAGCCATGTGGAAGTGCAAGATGAATAAACCCTTTCCTCCCCAACTTGCTTCTTGGCCATGATGTTTGTGCAGGAATAGAAACCCTGACTAAGACACTATTACAATCTTATTTCAATGTTTAGCCTCATAAGTTCAAGAACATTCATCCTCTCACTAATGAAAAATGGCTTTATCTATATTTCCCAGCAGAACAGTCAGCAACTTTCCATGTTTCACCTTTCTCCAATTTATGACACACAGGTGGTTAGTATTGCTTTATTTAAAAGAGCTTGAGAACCAGGCATAGTGACACAGTAATATCAGCACAATATAAAACTGGAGAATTTCATATTGGAGGTTAGAATGGGTTATGTAATGACCATCAATTTCAAAGAATAACTGAAAATAAAATGTAAAAGAATAGTAAATAAAATTGAGTGAAAACAAGTTAATGACGCTTTACCAAAGCAATATGGAAAGGAAAACTAGAGAAAATACTTGCATTATCTGTCAAAACTGAATGAAAACCCATCAGCCACATTGAAAGTTGGCATTGAGAAGGCTAGGCTGACTCCATGACAGGCTTCAAATAGGCAGTTTAGGAGACTAGGCCTAAGAATTGAGCAGGTCCAAGCAAGCCCAGGTAAGTCAAGTATTAGAAAACAAAACAAAACAAAACAAAAAACAAAAAACCAAACAAACCCAGGCTTCAGGCAGCAGACAGAAACTACCTTGCCATTAGGAACTACACAATCACTTGGCCTGAGGTAAGGACAATGGGTCAACAGCAGTTTCCAGACTTCCTCAGCAACAGTTTCCAGCCCAAATGCCCCGGTAATGGAATGTCCTCAGAGATGGAGTAAGGTAAAGGTCACCTACCCCACAATCCCTAAATGTGCTCTAAATCACGCCTGCAAGCCTACTTGGTTGTGTGTCTATCTTGGTAATGGAAGACCCCAGCAAACTTGACTTCTGCAAAATAAAACACTACTTGACTTTACATACTATTTGAGTCTGGGATATCATTCTTTGGCAAATCATGGACCCTTAGACATTTTATGACTTCTACACACTGTCTTATATTAGTATTCTCTCCCTTACAAATTCCTCATAATTTGGCCTAAACTCTTTGTGAATTATGAGGAACTATTTGACCTGCAGGATCTTATTGGAGTTAGATCAATTATTTGAAGTATTTCACCCTTCACTTCTACTGTCCTAATGTCAGCACTATTTATTTCTTTGAGTATATTGTTGCTGTCTTCAGATACACAAGATATTGATATTGGATCTCATTATAAATGGTTGTGAGCCACCATGTGGTTGCTGGGAATTGAACTCAGGACCTCTGAAAGAGCAGTCTGTACTCTTAACCACTGAGCCATCTCTCCAGTCCATGTCAACAAATCTGAAATGGTCTATCTCAATGTCCTCCTTTACCCCAAAACTTTCATTTTCTTTTTATTTTTCTCTCTTTCCATTCCTGTAGCTTTCTATCAGAGCACTCTAGTTGAGCATCTGCCACCATACTTCTCACAACTGAGTAAAGTCTGTATTAGAAGATTTTGTAGATGTACTGTTCTCAGTCCTGACTATCAAGAATCATGCCTGCCTCTCAACTCTCTTCTTTTGGGAACCTGTCCTACCTGGTTGAACTGGATTGTCAGTGTGGTGCTACCTTATCCACTTGTGACTCATCAAACCTCTGTGAGCACGGCAAAGCCCAGAAACCATTTGCTGAATGGCAGAATGGAAAACTTACAAGCCTGAGCATCAGCAGTGGCTTGAGATGTGCAAGTTCCATTCCTCTAATTCAAAGTCATTAAAGGCTGCTGACGCTGCTGGTCATGGTCTAAAGAAGTAGTTTGTCAAATTGTAGTTGTATTTAGTCAAGTTTCCAGATGCTCTGGGTTTTTTAAATAGGTGTTGCCATTCCTAGAGTGAACTAACATGTATTCTTTGAAAGGGCTCAGAACTCTGATTTTTCTCTGGGTTGATAGATTTTGGGAACCAATCTGCCACACTAGTCTCCAGAGGGATTCAATACCTGCAGCTCAAATACTCCCTTGTGACAGGTGGAAGTAGTCACACAGAAGAGAGTGCTAACTCAAGAGTGATAATGGAAGATGTTTAAATTAACAAGGCCAATTGAATGGGCAAGGAGATGCACACAGCTGTGCAATAAAGTGCCATCGACTGTGACACCAACCCATCTGCTCCCTAATAAGAGGTGACAAAGGAAGCAAAGGCCCAGCTGGCAGCATCAGAGACCAACATGGATCATCTTAACCCACACTTTTACGTATCCTTGCTGGGATACAAGGTGAGCTGAGGATCACTAATAAAAATGGTGGCAGCAGACAATTCAGAAGGAGGAATATTTGACCTAGAAAAGCTGTTTATCTATGCCATGGACTGTTAGGACAGAGCTTGACCAGTAATACTCTTTTTACAATACTTGTACTTGCATAATATGTAAGAGCATTCAATATGTTTAATATAAATTATCTGGCACAGACTGCATCTCCATGACTCAACTCTGAGATCTTATTTAAAATTGAGCATACACTGCTTGCATTCACAAAGTGGAATGAAAGATGGCAAACATCAGATATTTAGTACAGTTATTGAGACGGACTGGATTTATGTTCCATAAGAGGGTTTATGTACACAGCAGGAGGGAGGACTTAGAGACTGATGGCTTACGTGCCACTCATGTCGACAGATGTGCGCAGTTAAATATGGCACTGCTATTTTGTCTGAGGGAGCTGGGAAGAACTCACTAAACAGAGATAGAGAAGGGGCTTTATAAAACAGCCACTGGCTTATGTGATTAAAGCATTTTCTGCAAGAAGCCCAGTGCTTCCTAAGCATCACCTCACCCGGTCTTTAATAAACCCTCCAACATACAAGTTATTTTCCTTATTTTATAGATAAAGAACCTACAGTTTAAAGAGGCTAACTTATTTGCCCTAGTATCAGAAATGGGAATTAAACTTAATCCTCTTTAATATTGGTAAAGAATCCAACCACTTGGTCAATATAATTGCCACCCTACATTATGATAAAAAGCCATATGTCTGATTTATTATGTAACATTATAGAGATACTATACTGGGCTCTGTTTTTTCATTTTAGAGCATAGTTTGGCATATTTTTACTGGAATATAGGGTCAGCCGAGGACATTGTATTTAACTATTCTCATTGTATCCACTCTTTTTTTGTAATGTGAATTTATAACTCCTGCCATTAAGAGGTAGATTCTTTCACTGTACCCCAAATCTAAACTGTCTTTGATGCTTGTTTTAATCAGAGGTATTGCTGACACAGCTCCAGCTTCAGTCACAGGAAACTTTGTAGCTATGATTTATTCTTTGAGTTTCCTGCTGCCACCATGGAAACAGGCCTTGGACAGCCTGCTAGATAATATGGGGCACGAGGAACATTTCCCTTTCTCATGGCAGTCAGACAGCAAATCCCCAGCCTTCCTTCCTGAGTACAATAGATGCATACATGGCCACAGCTAAAATGAGCCAATCTTGGCTTAGCTGGACAGAACCTCCCAGCTACTTTGTAGTCTTTTAAGTAACAAAGATTGCTTTCTGGTTTAATCCATTGAGTTTTAGGCTAGCTCTTAAGGAGCAGAAACTAAGAGAGAACAATGAATCCAATTTAAGACTGAAAACAAACTTTCTTTCCTGCCTGATGATGTAGAGTGTGTATATGTGTTTCCATCTAGATTGGAGTTCAGAGTCATAGCTAAGCAATGTTTCAGAGAATCTCCAACTGCTTTTATGAATCTTGTAGGCTCGACCATATAACACCAACCATAACACCTACCTACATTACTGTCACAGTTCGGTTACAAAGAAGCCATAGCAGTGTGAAAGCAGAATATATGGTATTCAGAGCTCATGTTCTACATCTGAAAATAAAGCATTCTTATCCTCAAACAACAGTTCTCAAGTTTTGGATCCTAAATGGCTGTGCTCTGCAAAACCACTGAAGACCCAAGTAGCTATTTGTGTGACTTATCATTATAGATATTTACCATGCTACAAATTAAAATGTACATTTAAAAACATTTATCATTATTAGTCATCAACTAATTAAAACAAACAATAGGGGTCCTATCACTTACTAATGTAAATAATATTTCTATACATACAAATTAAACATTTTAAACACAAACTATATGGAAAATGTTATATTTTGAATTTTGTTTCATCTCTTCCATGTCAACAGACTTTAGCTGGATCCCTAAGTATACTTTAGTATTGTCAATGCAGTAACCCAGTGCTTAATACCTCTAGAAACTGTCTTTAGTCGGAAAGAATGGGGTAATGAGGCAAATAATTCTTTATTCTCTTGTGAAGGTAGCTTTAGTCCTGAGGACATTCTAAAAAGTTCTCTAGATGTACACAGGGAAATCTGAGCATTGTAGACTACATGTTGAAAATCACTACCTTTGGGAATTAGCAATATGAAATTCGATGATTTAGGTAAAACTATGAAGAAGCCATTTTTCTTTTAGATCTATTTAATTTACTTAATATGTCTGTGTATTTTTGTTTGTATGTATTTATGTGCACCATGGAAGTCAGAAGAGAGTGTAGGTCATCTAATACTGAATCTACGGATGGTTGTAAACTATAGTCTGAGTGCTCGGAACCAAATCAGAGTTTTCTACAGGAGTAATGAGTACTCTCAACCCACAAACCATATCTCCTGCTCCAACGCATTTTATTTTAAATTGTTAAAAACTATTTACAACTATCTTTATTGTTTAATGCCAGAAGAATACAAATAATTCACTTTTGAAAAGCTAGAAATTTAGACATCATTTTTCGTCCTTAGCTAACTAAGAAATAATATACATTTATAGTTCACAAAATTTAGTTTATCTCTTTTTTTCCCCTTGGTCATGTGCTGGCATGCATATCTGACAAAGGAAATGAATGCACTTGTGTGAGCTGAAGCTATTCTTCATACATACCTGGTTCTCAACCCAGTGGCAGCTATACATGTGATGGTAGATTTTAAAAAGATTGAACTTCACCCTAGAATGCTTACATCCATTCCCATCACTTAGATGCTTTGCTTTCCTATGTTAATACACTTAAGCATGAGGAAAATGTTGTTGACTAATAATCAGGAACTTGGGTTTCCTAGTTCAACAGCACCGAGCAGTTGAGGCCTGCTACCATCCAGTGAGTGAGTCTCGAACCATACTCTTCTCCTCAGGTATTCTTTGAGATGAGACCACAGCAAGAGGCAGCAGCTTGACCACCACCTCAAAGAGACTCTGGACTCACAGAACGTAATTAACACCTTCTTTTCTCTGACCATGACACATTCTGAAATAAGAAATGTCTGCATTTTATTATTAGTATTATTCTTTAATCTTTTGTTTTACAGTCCAGTTATTATCTTCCTCCAAGTCTACTCTCTGACTGTTCCTCATCCTATTCCTCCTTCCCTGTCTCCAAGAGGATATTCCCAAACCCCCAAAAGTCTTTAGGCTTAAGGGAAATCTGTGAGTCAAAAATGAGTTAATAATTCACTTATGAAATAAACACTAAAAATCAAGCTGAACATAGAATAGTGTACTTTAACACAATAAGTTATAAAACCAAACAAAACCAAAACCAAAAACCAAATAACACCACACTTAACAGTATAGTCAATGATAAAAAGTCAAAACAACATTTTCATTCAGATCCCAAGAGACTGATGCTCAGTCTAGCTGCTTCCATTCATTATAGCAATTGAAGAATCATTATCAATCAATTGGGCAAGAAATAGAAATGAATTAACTTAACTGGGAAAAAATAGTTTAAATAATATCTGTTTGCAGACAGACACACATATGCACATGCACACACACACGCACTTACAAATGCATGCACATACATGCAAAACATGCATACACATAAACATACACACAAATGCACAGATACCCATAAATACTTGCATGCACACAGATGAACAAATGTGTGGACACACACATACACATAAATGCACACATATACTCAAATGCACACACACAAACACTTAAAACTAATAAACCTATAAATGATGCAAGATACCAAGTCTGAGTTTTAAGACATAATTAATTTCTTCACATGGACAATAAATTTTCTGAAAATGAAATCCAGAAAATATATATCCATAAAAGACTCAAAACTTAGGAACAGGCCTAATCCATGGGATTTGAGAAATTGAAAATTGAAAATATAGATGAACCAAACAAATGCTGATATATTAAACAGAGTGTAGGCATTATGGCACCAAAGGTGTTTTGTCCTAAATAAATGCCTTGATGAATGGGCATTGAGACTGGGAAGGCTTTGTGTCTTACAGATTTATGCAGAACTGTTTACATAAACTTAGGTACATGGAAAATGTTTGGACTGGATACAAGCATTTGAGTATAATCAGCACATTGGTGATATTGAATGTTGTGCAACCTAATGAGATAATACATGAATATAAACTAGGTCAAATCTAAGTGCTAACTAAAAGTTGAGTGGTCAGTGTATGCCTTAGCTGTGATATGTAAGAATGTAAGATAGAAACAGGAGGAGCATGAAAAAGAATGAAGTACATATTGTAGGATACAAAATTAGAGAGTGTACCGCCAATTTCATCAGAGCAAGAAGGGGTAATGAGGGGAAACCAACTTCAATGGTGTTAAATGATTTGTTTCAAACATGTCATTTAAGGGAACTGAAGTGTTCTTTTGAGGTCATTAACAGCCATGGTAATCTCAGCTTGAGTCATGGTCAAAGGGAAAGATATACTGGAAAAAGATTTAGAATACAATGTAGAAGAAACATCTGAATTGGAGTTTGCTGAAAAAGGGAAAGCTAGCATTGCAGACAAATGTATTCATTAAGTAAAGGAAGAAGTTTCTTTATAAGTAAAAAGAAATAGTATATTTCTTGTAACGCTGTCAGAGGAGCAATAAAAACTGATATAGGAAAGAAGTTGAATGGCTGGAGACATTCCCTTGAGTGGGCAAGAAGAAGAAATTCTATATACAGGAAATATTGCAACAGCAGGGAGAAGGTGGCATGTGGGAGAGGAAGCTGGTGGCTGGGTAGGTGCAGGGTGGGAGGATTCTAAGTCCTCTCATGATGACTCCTTTTCCTTAGCTGCATAGAAAGCAAGGCCATTAGCTAGGAGAACACCAGAGGAGGTGTTGAGAATGTAAGAAGGTAAGAAGAAAGGAGTGGGTTTAAGGGAGAGAGAGAGAATTAATGGACCAAGTATATATAACATGGTTGTCCAGCAAAATCAATGACACAGCTGAAAGCTGTGATCAGACAGAATAGACTAGTCACCATGTTTTACTTAAGCTACGTTAGCTGAGCCTTTTCCCTGACCCAAAACATTCAGACCAGAGTGTAGAATTGCATGGAGACAGCTCAGCCTCTCGGGATATCTGTGGGTGGCAACTTTTTATTTTGATGTTTTAATGATGAAAATCTAGGACACGATTATGTGAGTGTC
>NW_022196911.1:37705396-37712769 GCF_008632895.1 Mastomys coucha | reverse complement strand
ACCCTGGAAGAAAGAAAGAATACCTAAATTGCATCTTAACACATCTATATACATTTAAGCATACCTAATGGTAACCTAATGGCTACAGATATGTAGGCACACTACACACACACACACACACACACACACGTGTGTGTGTATGTGTATAAGAAGAGAGATACAGACAGACACACCTATACACACAATTTTGGAAATATTTCCAATTTTGATTTCTCTATGTTGCTTTATAATCCCTTGTTATCATCTGACATAGATGGTAAAATTTATACTTTTATGATGTCTGCTTAACATTGATAAATTTCTGTAAGTCTAAAATTAATTTCTTTGTTGTTAACAACTCTGTAGATATGTTTGAATGGAAATGTTTCCCAAAAGCATAGAATTGAACTTCTATTAAGTTCTTCCATGTATCCATAGGGCCACAATTCAAGAGACATATTTTCTTTCCCCCAGAGTATAAGGATGACAATGACATAGGTATGTATATTAGAATATGATGATGAGGAATGATGATGATGACTATGATGTTACTAACAAGATTTTGAATTTTTAGCATGCTGCACTGTAGTAAACACAGTGCAGAACAGTACTTAGATAAAAACCTTTCTAGATAAGTTTTCCTTATTCCCATCTAGATTTATCCAATACTAAAGATATTAACTAGGGTTTTGTTTTGAAAAAGAGTCACTGATAAAAGATAAAAAAAGAAAAAACACTTTGTAAAAGTTCATGATATTTTTTCATAATTTTTTTTTAAATAAAAGCCAGGCAGTGGTGGCTCATGCCTTTAATCTCAGCACTCAGGAGGGAGAGGCAGTCAGAATTCTGAGTTTGAGGCCAGCCTGGTCTACAGAGTTATTTCCAGGACAGCCGGGGCTATACAGAGAAACCCTGTCTCGGAAAAAAAAAGAAAGAAAGAAAAGAAAAAAAAAAGCAATGAACTGAAAAGGCTTGGAAGTGATCAGCCCTGCTGTCTGTGTTTTATAGCTCTGTTTCTCAATGAAAGCAAGCATGGCTATTTAGGAAAATGCAGATTTTCAAACAGGAAAGTGAAGAGCTAGAATACTGACCTGTAAACTGAAAAGAAGGCAAAATTTACTAGATTTGTATCAAAAAGGGTCAGTTGTCAACAGGCCATTGGCAAAAATTAAAGAATGGTTTCAACATCAGAAAATGGAGAATATGCAATGCATAAAGAAAATGTTTAAATACACCTCTTAAAACACATATCCTCCTATGGTCAACACTGCAGGATATTGGGAAACTCCCCCAACACATAACCTCATATGGTCAACACTGAAGGATACTGGGAAATCCCCTCAACACATACCCTTCTATGGTCAACATTGAAGGATACTGGGAAATCAACTCTTTATTTTAAAAATTGATATAGAAAAGCATTTACAGTCTTATCTATTCCCATTATAAAATAATTGAATCTCAGGTATGAGAGAACAAGTTCTCATAGAAGTAGCTTAGCTAATAAGTTATAAAAGAAGAATAAGTATATGGTTCATCGTTTTACAGGCTGTGCCGATATACTTAATCTAGGCTGTTGCAGCAACAAGAAGACAGGCCAGTGACACACCTGACCTGACTAAAAAATAAAATTGTTCTCAGTAGGTAGTACATTTGACAAAAGTAAAATCACACAAGTACTAGAAATTCAGTTATTCCTGCAAAGAAACCTGAAGAGGAAAGTTCCTCCACTCAGGAAGATAGATTAAATAAAGAGATGAAGCGATCCCAAGAGCTACCACACTAAACTAAACCATTAGCCTTCCTTCATATTGCATGGAAATCTAAAAATAATATGATAGTAGTTTTCAATATAATTATAAGAAATATAAAAACAGAAGCAAATTATACATTAAAACTACTTGAAAGAATTGCAATTGCAAAGACTTTATTTGGATCTCAACTTGAACAGACTGTTGATCTAATATAATTGAGCACTGACTAAAATTTAATTTTATTGAAAATAATATCAAAATTTAATGTTTAAGGATCATCTTTATCCATAGTCTAGAAGAAGTTTTGAATCTGGTGATACAGTTATAATACTTAAGGACATGGCTGCAAAACTCTTCTGACCTGGTCCATGGTTGAGCAAGAGGGAGGTATGGACATTTGTTCCTGAGTAGTGAGGTGACAATTTCATGACGTTGCAAGTTCTGTTTTAGAACGTGGCTTGAACTCAGAGTCCACCTCCAGTAGTAGATAGAGAGGCCTCAAGTGGAGAGACAGGGTTACTAAAACCTAGTCAAAATTTCTGACCCAGAATTGTTCCTGTCTAAAAGAACTGCAGGGACAAAAATGGAGAAGAGACTGAAAGAAAGGCGGTCCAGTGACCGGACCAAGATCCATCTCATGGGGGCCAGTGAGCGGGGGAACCAAGGCCTGACATTATTAATGATGCTATGATGTGCTTACAGACAGGAGTTTAGCATGTCTGTCCTCTGAGAGGCTCTACCAGCAGTTGACTGAGACAGATGCAGATACTACACCCACCATTGGACTAAAGAAGGGTTTCCCTATGGTTGAATTAGGAGAAGGATTAAAGAAGCTCAAGGGGAGAGCAGCCCCATGTGAAGAACAGCAGTCTCAACTGGCCCATATCCTAGGAAGTTCCAGAGACTGAGCCACCTACCAGGAGCATACACAGGCCAGTCTGAGGACCCTGGCACAAATATAGCAGAGGTTTGCCTCATCTGGCCTCAGTGGGAGACTTGAGGCCCCCCGGGAAGGGGGAGGCATGGTGGGAGGGAGCACCCTCTCAGAAGCAAGGGGTGTGAGGATTGAGATGGGGACCTGTGGGAGGGGGGCCAGGGTGGGGTAAATAAATAAAATAATGATTAAAAAATAGAGTTTCCATTTTAAAAGTGAAGAAAGTCTGAATTTTTCCTGCTAACGGACAGGGTATATGCAGAGAATACAACTGTGATATCATCCCAGGTCTCTGGATTGTTTTGTAATTTGTTTGTTATTTTCTTCATTCTGAGGCTTATGAAGCAATTTGGGGTAAAATAATCCTTCATTCTTTTATCTGGGAGCCATCAGCTCTATTTATGGATCCAGGCTTATGTGTGCCAAATATAGGCTGGAGGGGATGTTACAAAAAGTTATGTTCTTAAAGACAGAGACATGCTGTTTTTTGAATAATTTCAAAGGTTTGTACTGTTCCCATCATAATGTAATTTTAATCAAAGACAATTCTAAAGGAAATGGATTTTAAATATTCAGTGTTTTGTTAAAAATTTTAACAAGCCGAGGGGAGGGAATGAAAGCACTGTGGTTTTCTCAGAGCCAGGGAGGGGAAGCCAGTGCCAGGCAGTCGCTAGCCAAGTGTCTAACACTGAGCACAGCACAGCCCCTGTTCATGACAGGCTTAGAAATTCATTTTTCTCTGCTTCACATATTACTCAGTGTCATTAAGTGATTAAAGACTACATAGTTTTCCTTCACGATGTAATACATAAAACATCAGTCGTTAAACATTTCTTAGAATATAATTAATTCCACTATGATGACTTATTTTACATTTTATTCTTACTATAGTATTCATCAGTGTATATTGAATGGGAAATAGCTCATACTTCATTCTTTATGCCTATGTGTCTACATACTTGTGCATGATAATCTGTATTTGTTAAAAATGTTAGTATTATTTGATGGTAATTAATTTTTTCAACTGTAGAGTTTTTCTCATGTATCCTATATTAAACTCTTCTAGTCTTTTTATACTGAAGTAAAAAAAAACTTTATGATATAGTGTTTTGTTGTCTGCAATATCTGCAATGTTGTCTAGTATATAATCAATTTTACCAATACATGCTGAATAGATTTAAATTTTTTTATGCTGCATTTCAAAATGGTGATATTCTAGAATCTATAATGAAACTTTCTTATAAATTACTGGATTTTTGAAAATCCTAAAATATGTCTATTACTCTATCTATTCTATTTATTTGTTTATTTATACATTTATATATGTTATTGAAAATAGATTCTTCTCTAATATAATATATACCAACCACAGTTTCTCCTCCTTCTACTCCTCCCAACTCCCCAGAACCTCCTGTCTTCCCCAGATTCTCTCTGCCTCCATTTATTTTTCAGAAAAGAGCAGGCCTCCACAAGACAACAATCGAAAAAGACAAAAGTGAGATACAATATAACAAAAATAAAATTCCTCGGTACTGAGGCTGCAGAAGGCAACACAATAAGAGGAAAAGAGTCCCAAGAGAAGACAAAAAGAGTCAGAGACACATCCTCTGCTTCAATTGTTAGGAGCCCCATAAAAACAGCAAGCTAACAGCCATAAGGCATAAGCACAGAACACCTGGTGCAGACTCTAGCAGACCCATGCTCACTAATTTTGTCTATGAGAACCCATATGTGTAATGTTTGGTTGATTCAGTTGGTCATAGTCTTCTGGTGTCCTGCATCCCCTCTTAGAATCTTTTTTCCCCATCTTCTGTAGTGTTCCTCTATCTCTGAAGGAATCTAATGGATACCTTCAATGTATTCTCTCCTCATTATGATGGTGGGGTCTTTGTACCAGCTCACATATTCTACCAGAGGAAGCCTCTCTGATGATGACTGGACAAGGCATCTATCTGTCTACAGCAGAATATCATTAGGCATCATTTCATTGTTTTTTTTTTTGTTGTTTGGTATGTTTTGGCCAGTTTACTGTTGGTCTCTAAGCTATCCAGTCTCTGATTCCTGGCTACCAAGCAGTATCAGGCATGGGCTCTCTCTAGTGTCTTGGGTCTGTGGCACCATTGCCCTAGTATTTCTTGGAGAAAGGATATATTGTAGGTCAAGTGTTTTATGGATGGTTTGGTTTCCATGTTTTCCTTTCTATAGTCTGTAGAGTAGCTTCCCATGACAAAAACACTAGAACATAGGGGTGAAGGCTTCGTTTCAGGGACCAGCTTAATCTCTCTACATTCAATGAGCTGTGTGTATGTTGTCCAAAGCAATGGGACCCTATTGTCAGTTTTTAGGGACATCTAAGTTGTTTTAAGTTTCTGGCTATTATGAATAAAGATATTAGAATCATATTTGAACAAGTGTTCTTCTGGTAGAATAGAAGGTCCTTTATATACCTAAGCTCGGTATAGCTGGTTATTGATATAGATCAATTCCCAATTTTCTTAAAAACCACCATATTAATTTCCATAGTTGAAGTACAAGTTTGCACTTCCATTAGCAATTGAGGAGTGTTTCCCTTGCTCCACATCCTTGCTAGCACAAACTGTCACTTGTCTTATTGATCTTAGCAGTTCTTACAAGTGTAAGATGGAATCTCAGAGTAATTTTGATTTTCATTTCCCTGATGGTTAAGGATGTTAAACATTTCCTTAAGAGTTTCTCAGCCATTTCAGATTCTTCTGTTGAAAAATCTCTGTTTAGATCTATGTCTCATTTTAAAAATTGGATTATTTGGTATTTTGATACGTAGTTTCTTGAGTTTTAAAATATATTTGGATATTAGACCTCTACTGAATGTAGAGTTGGTGAAATTCTTTCCCCATTTTGTAGGTTGATGCTTTGTTCTATTGATAGTGTCTCTTTTCTTTACAGAAGCTTTACAGTTTTATGAGGCCCCATTAATTAATTGTTGATTCAATGCCTGTGCTCTTGGAGTTCTATTTAGAAAGTCATCTCCTGGACCAATGGTTTCAAGATTCTCCTATTTATTTATTTTATATTTCCTTATATTTTCCTATCTATATCTTAAGTGAGAAAAGGAATTATTTTTACCTCAGCACTTACTTTGTATCATGTCAGGGATTTGATTAGGAAGGCGCTTATTTTCTAAGCTTAGAAAGTCAAACTACTTGTTTCTTCCTGATTTAAAATGGCCTGTTTTGAAGATGAAGATATAGTGCTCCTACAAAGAGTATGGTTGCAGTTATTCTGACTATTACATATCACAAAGCTGATTTCCTTAAAATATCATTTGAATTTGAAGGAGAATAATGTTTTATATTCTTCAAGAGGACTTTTCAACTATATAATATGACTTGGAATAAACTAACTTCATTATTTTAATTTTTAAAATTTTGTCAGCTTATTATTTATTTATTATTTGTGTGTATGTGTGTGCGTGCATGTGTGTGGGTGTGCATTTATACAACTATGCCCATGTGAAGTTTGCGGAAGTCATGTCTCTCCTTTCTCTAAATAGGTTCTGAAGATAAAACTCATGCAAGCAGGCTTGATTGGGAAGCCTTCTTCCTGAACCACCTCTTTGGTTTAACTGAATGGAAATTAAAAAAATTAACACATATATGATTCACTGCATATATGTATATACATATACATACATATATATACATACATATATATCATACACATCATATACATATACTTATACGTACATAACCAAAGTCAGTATCTTGAAGAGGTTTTTGCTTGTTATGTTCATTGCAACATTTCCAATAATAGCCAAGATGTGAAAACTATTTAAAGGTTCATTGGTTGAAAAAGGATGAAGAAGAAGATGCAATTTACTCAGCAATGGAATATTATTTAGCCATAAAAGCAAGGATGATCTGTTTCATGCAATAGCATTGATGAACCTGTTGGGACATTGCATTTAGTGGAGTGAACAAGGCACAGAATGGCAAACACTGTGTGGTTCCTTTACATGTAGTGGCTAAAATAAACCCAGAAATGGAGTTTGGAATGGCATGGTCAGGAAATAGAAGAGCAGAAACTGAAGAGTTGTTGTTTCGTGTATATGAAACATAGAGGTTCCACCCAAAAGCAGAAAAAGAAGTATCATAAGCCCATAGGTTCCACTAATTCATAGATAGTCCAAGGAATTACAATATGTATGTTTGAGAAATGGACAGGACAAATACCCTGAATTGCTCATTGCTTTTTATATATACTGAAATGCTATGTCACACATGATAAATATGTAAATTATTTTATATCATATAAAACTACAAATAATTTTAAAAGAACACAACAAATGTGAGTGAGGATGTGGACAAAAGTGAACACTAATCCCTACTGATGGAAATGTTATCTTGTCTACCCACTATAACATTTCCTCCTAAACCTGAAAATAGATATACCGTAAGACCTAGATCTACCACAGCTGTGTATTTACTCATTCTGAGTCCAAATCACTCAGAGGTATTTGTGTATCCATGTTTATTGCATAACTAGTCCCAATAACTAAGTGAGGAGCCAATTTAGGCATCTCTCAATAGAGGAAAGGGTGATGAAAATATATTATGCACATACAGTAGGGTTTTTTTTCCATGCACAAAGAAGAAAAATATTATGACAGTTGCTGGAAAATGGATGTAAGTGGAGAAGCTCATTTACAATAAACATGAGCATTCTTT
>NW_022196911.1:37681023-37705386 GCF_008632895.1 Mastomys coucha | reverse complement strand
AACAATGAAAAGTGAGACTACATTAAAAAAAAAAATTCCAGGCAACCAACAAGTAGCAGAACCATGCTTCTCTTGAGTGCTAATTCAGCTCCAAAATAAGTTTTATCCAGTGCTTTAGAGTCTCGATTTCCTGTCCCTGCTGGTACCAATACTGCCCCGCCCCCTTATTTCTGACCTCTCCTTTCTCTCTCCCATGTGGCCCCTCCCTCTACCTCCCAAGATCATCTTGTCCCCACCTCAATGCAGTACTGAAGCATCAGGAAATCGAATAAAATATGTAGCAGGGATGAGGAACTGAGGGTAGCCACTGGAGGGTCTCAGATGCCAAGGAAGCAAGAGGCTCCCAGTACCCAATAGTGATGACTTTAGCTGAAATGCACCCAGTGAAGGGGAGATAGAACCTGCAGAGACAACCTCCAGTAGATAGTTACAGCCTTCAATCAAGGGGTGGGGCTACCTACCCACCTAAAAGCTTTTAACCAAGAAATGTTCCTGTCCAAAGGAAAGACAGGGACAAAAAAATGGAGCAGAGACTGAAGGAAGGGCCATCCAGGGACTGCCCCACCTGGGGATCCATCCTGTCTGCAGACACCAAATCCTGACACTGTTGCTGTTGCCAAGAGGCGTTGCTGACAGGAACATGATGTGGCTGTTCCTTTGGAAGTTCTGCCAGCAATGGACTAATGCAGATGTGGATGCTCACAGCCAACCATCAAATTGAGCTCAGGACCCCAGTGGGGGAGCTGACAGAAGGACTGGAGGTGAGCTAGGGGATTGCAACCCCATAGGAAGAACAATGTTGCCTGGCTGGACCACCCAGGGCTAGACCACCAACCAAGGAGTGTACATGGAGGGATCTGTCTCCGGATACATATGTAGCAGATGGCCTTGTCTGACATCAATGGGAACAGAGGCCCTTGGTCCTGTGGAGGTTTGATGCCCCAGCATAGGGAGATGCTGAAGTGGTTGGGGCAGTTGTGGGTGGATGACTGGGGTAGCACCCTTCTACAGGAAAAGGGGAGGGGAAGTGGGCAGATGTGGGGTGGCAGATTTGTGGAGGGATAACTGGGAAAGGGGATTTCATTTGAGAGTAAATGAATAGAATGATTAATAAAAATAAAAAAGTAGTCTCTCTGTCTGATTGTGTGTGTGTGTGTGTGTGTGTGTGTGTCTGTCTGTCTGTCTGTCTGTCTCTCCATCTCTTGTTTTTCTTTTTCATTTTTCTCTTTTGAAAAATTATTTATTTTGAAATTAAAACTTATTACATCATTTCTCTCCAACCCTTCTAATGTGCCTATACCCAATTTCTTTCAAAATACTGGTTTCTATTTCTCTAATTGCCATTTCACACACATATATGAATGCACATATTCCTAAATATATACATGTTTTATCATCTTTTCCAAGGATGATTCCCATGAGGGTCTTCTATACTAATGCAGATGCTGGTAATTTATTACACAGGCATTTTAGTTTTCTCTTTGTTTTGAATCTATGTATGCTATACCATTTGGCAGACTTTTTAATGGATAATATTAGTGCTTCACTAGGTCATCCATGTGCACTGAGCAGGTCCTAGGCCCTATAAATGTTCAGTGAGCACATGTAGTAGGTGCTCAACTCTTTGAGAAGCCTGCAAACAGGAAAGTTACCACTTTTATGTTAAGGAGCATGTCATTCTGCCAAGTTCCTCAGAGATTCGAGGTTATAAAAAGAAACCTATATTCCCCAGAATACAATAAACCATTTCGAAGGGAAATGACAGTCACAGAAAGGGAACCTCTTTAAAACTGCCACTAAAATGAAAAGTGTGACTGACTGGCAGCAAGCTCCAGCACAGAATCATGCTGATGAAGCAATGGCCGGAGAATTCCTATTATCCCTCAGCCATCCAAGGGCTTCTGTTCTGTTGTTTTTAGCTATGAAATAGAAAAGTGATTGTTCTCCACATTTGTATATTTGAATCTCATTCAAGCAAATGCGTACAAAGAACTACAAATTTAGAACCAATCATTTGACATCATCTGAAGAAAATCAGTGGAGATCAAATTTAACCACATTTCTTTTTTCCTGTCCCAATGCTTGTCATCTGGGCACCTTGGGAGTACTAATAAAAGTCACCACTGTCCTACTTAATATGAGGTAAATGCTTAAATTTACTCTTCATTCAAATGTGTGCAAGAATGCATAAATGGTGCTTTGTTTTAACTGAGAAATCAGGGCTTGGTAACTAATGAATCTGCCTTAATACAATTTGTTGATAAAATATTTCTTAAAAATTCAACCTTTTCAAAAATTAGATATTGCTGTAAGACACATTGTAATAAGAGAAAAAGAATTCTCTAAGCAACAACAAATTCTATTTCTGATTTACTAACTTTTCAAGGTCTGGATTAGAAGTCTCTTTATAGCTCTAATTTATGTTAATTTAAAATGTCACTTTTTGTAGTTATTTAAATGAAAATAATTTTCATAAAGCTTCAATTATATATATGCATATATATGTGTGTGTGTGTGTGTTTCTGAATATGATTTTAAATAAAATGAAACAAACTATCAAAATTCTGCAGTTTTTTTCCCAAATATATGTCTCTTGTGAAAATAAATGACAAAATGCTTCCCATGAGACTTGGTACACACTAGGGAATTAATAAAAATTAGATATTATTCCTATGAAACACTCAAAATAGTAAACTTATTGCATATTTTGAGTTTGTTATATTACATGTCAACATTGCATTTCTCTCTGAATGCAGTGAGTAGGAATTACTTTCTAATATAGAAATTAAGAATTCTTGCATTTTGATCATTCTTTTAGTGTTTCCTAGTTCCTTACATGCATATAATGAATTTTGATTTAGTCCATTCTCTATTCCTATTTCCTGTCGTGTATACCTGCATCACTGTGTGGATGAGTGGAAGACTATGTACTGGAGCAAAACTGACTCTCACCACTCCATTGTTCGTGCTGGGATTTTGGCTGGATTAAGTCATGGCCACTGTGTGTTGTTCAAATATGCAATAGCCTTTCCATGTCAAGCAAATTCTGTTTTGGCCATATTTAATTCAAATTTTCCTCTCATTTTATAACACACAAATACATATTTGTCATAGGTTGTATCTCAGCAACTAAATTATTTAAAGTCTAACTTTACCATTAAAATAACCCAAGAAATGTCATTTCAAGTGTCAGAAAAAGCTACCACATGCTTCAAAGTTCAGTGGAAATGACATACACATTTAAAAATCAAACGTGGCTTCAAGATGTGAACACCAGGAAATAAAGAGCAGCATTTCACAATATTAAATGTCCCCTCTGGAGATAAAGAAACATTAAAGAAAACATTTATTACATGTATTTATTTGATATGTGTTATCACATAAAATATGTGAGCTTATGGGTCATGGGTGTGGTGGCTAGAGGACAACTTGTGGGAGTCACCTTTTTCCTTCTACCAAGTAGGTTCCTGCGGTCAAACCCAAGTCATCAGGCCATTGTACCAGAAGCCAGATCACTGGCTCACAATACTACATTGCATAGGAAATCATGACAGGCATCTCCAGAACCCACTCAGGCAACCTCATTGTACACAGTACTTCTCTGCCAGAGTCCCCAAATCTAGTGTCTGACACACAGGGTGAACCTAAGCTCCTCCCACATTTGTGATTTAGTTGGTGATCTTATTGCACACAGTCCAATTTGGGCATTTTCTCTCTGTCTCTCCTTCTCTCTCTATCTCTCTGTCTGCCTCTGTCTCTTTTTGTCTGTCTCTCTCTCTGCCTGTCTCTCTCTCTCTCTTTTCTCCTCTCTCCCCTCTCACTTATGTTCCAGAACATTTTTATTTTCATTTAAAATTTTATTTTATGTGTGATGTCTGCATGAATGTCTGTTACCATGTGCATGCCATGTGGAGGCTAGAAGGGAGCATCATAGGATGTGTGTGGGGCTGTAAACACAGATGGCTGTGAGCTGCCATGTTGCAGCCGAGGATCAAGTGTGGTTCCTCTGACAAATGTACTCTTTAACTGCTGAGTCATCTCTCCAGTACCACTCAAAGTAATTTTAAAACAAAGGATATGTAAATAAATAAATAAATAAATAAATAAACAAATAAATAAATAGATAGATAGACAAATCAGGAAACAAAATTATCAGAGGCCTTTCAGGCAAAAACAAAAATACCTATGTGGTTTCAATTGCTTTTTGTGTTTAACCACTAAAAAACTACTCGGTATGAAGGTAATCTGTTAATTCAGGACCGCATTTGAGGGAAAATAATGTTTGAAGTTGTAACTTGTAACAGGACGTAAGATTTTAGGGAAATGTATTGAGCAAGACGTTAGAGAATATTATTGCAAAGAGAAGAGTCTAAAGGAAGGTAGGTGAACTGCCAAGTTAGAAAGAGACAACTGGAAGAAAGAGCACTCAAACAACATTGGCTATGGCAGACCTTCTTATCCAAACTACCAGAGTAACCAACTGCTGTGGATTTGATCTGAGTCCTGCTCTTTGGAAGGAATTCACATCTGGGTCTTTGAATCTGGACAGAAGTCTGCTCATGACAGAGGGGCTCCTAGACCCTACTAGGAAGACTGCTGCTGACAAACAAGGAGGGCTAGAAAGTTTTGTCATTTCTGTTGTTTTCCGTGTATTTGATCAACCTACTTGAAATACTCTTTTTACATTTAAAATAATGCCTGATAGCATAATGTAGGGCTCAGCAAAGCAAAGTAAATCATGGATGTCCTCATTATAATCAGATCTGGAATATATTTGATTATACATGTAGATGTTTATGGGTCCCATAGAATGTGCAGGCAGGTCTGCATTTGTTAACCTCTATCCCGGAGGCTTTCTACCTTTAGATTTCTCTAGGTCCTATTATTAGAAAAACTTGATTTAGAAATTCAGATAAGCTCCTCGTTTTTCTCTTGTGGTTGTGGACAGATTCAACATGCCCAATTCTATGCTATAAAATAGACTTCCTGCAGGAAAACTGGCAGCTCCTGCCATGAGACCATTGAATTGTTATCAATTAAAAAGTTTTAAAAGGAACTATGTTTTAAAATAATATTTTAAATGGCAGTTCTATTTTTGACTCCATGGATAAGAATATGCATTATCAGTATATACGTCCTGTGAATGTCTCATACACGTGAGGGCCAAAGAAATAAAGAAATATTTTGAGAGAGGGGCTTAGAATTTTCTATCAGCTTGTAAGGAATGAATAATATCTCAGAAACAGAGATAGGCAGACACATAGAGAGGGAGGGAAAGACAGAGACAGAGAATGGTAACTACCCATCAAAGTGATAAAAGGCAACACTATCCCTTTTTTTTTTTTTACCCCTTAGATTTATTTGCTTATTTTATGTACATGAGTACACTGTAGCTGTCTTCAGACACATCAGAAGAGGGCATTAGATCCAATTACAGATGCTTGTGAGCTACCATGTGGTTGCTGGGAATTGAACTCAAGACCTCTGGAAGAGCAGTCAGTGCTCTTAATTGCTGAGCCATCTCTTCAGCCCCAAGAGGTGCTATTCTTATGGTAAATTTCTTTTGGTTCTTAGAAATAGATTTGCCAAAATAATATAGATGGTCTTCATTACAATTTACTGCATTTAGCTTAGTTACAATGAAATATGCTATTACTGATTTAGAATTGTTGATACTGGACTGGGGAGATGAGTCAGTAGTTAAAAACATGCTGCTCTTTCAGAAGACCTGAGTTTGGTTCTCAGTACTCATGTCCACTGGCTCACAAGTACTTGAGTCCCCAGCTTTGCTCCCCTTTCCTGGTGTCTGCAGGTACCCATATGCACATGACATATACACAATCAGATGCATACCTATAAACAAATGCAGATGCAGAGTTTCTTACTGTGAACTTATCACAGTAATTAGTGATGACAAGGAAAGTTCTCCGGGTGTTCAAATCTTTACTTTTTGTGATAATTAAAGCTGATTCTGCTCCTCAGCCACTTCCTCTCCTTCGAAAGACCAGATCCTAAGCAGAATCTTTAGGCAATTTTACTGATGGTAAATGATGGTAAGTGATGGTTAATGTTCAATATAATAAAATATTTGGTCAACATTTTAAGGGAAATTCCTAAGAAGAAACAAAGACAAGGCTTAGCTCATGCTACTTGACATTGGAAGCTTTTCAAAATCACATGGCTTTTCCTGCTTTCTTCCTTTCTTCTTTCCCTTTCGTTCTTTCTTTCTTTCTTTCTTTCTTTCTTTCTTCCTTTCTTTCTCTCTCTCTCTCTTTCTTTCTTTCTTTCTTTCCTTCTTTCTTTCTTTCATGAAAAGCAAAAGTTAAGGATTTTGCACAGGTAAATTGGAATGGCTTACTACAAGGGAGAAATAAAGTGAATGAAAGCAAGTGTCATTTGATCTCCAGGGCTTATCTTTCTTAACAGTCCTTAAGCTCAGCTCTCGATTCATTTATCATACTGTTTATAAAGCCTAAACTGAGGTCTAGTTTGGAGAACCTGGGCTATGTCAAATAGAGTGAAAATAATTTCAAAAGAGCTTATATGACTCGGAACAGTTTACCTAGAAGGATGAACTCAGAAAGATCTATTGTTTTCCATTCACCAATATGTGTCAGAAACTCTGTGATTATACTCTGTAAATCATTTTGCCTAGAGAAACTACACTCTATAATTGCTATTAGCCTTCATTCATCCAAAGTGTCTGCTCTCTATTTTTTTTCCACCTTTCAATTAGGTGTTTGGCAAGATCAAGCATTTAGTATCATCCAGGCAGAGTTACAACTTCTGCTATTTGTATATATTAATTCATCATTCTGCACACTTCCAGTTTCCTCCATTCATGGGCTGGCAATGAAGCTAACATTAGTGAGGACCAGTCACCTCTGTTATTTGCTGCAAAATCAAACCAGAAGAGTAGTCAAGTGAGATCTAGTGAGCCCTTAATACCCAGGGTGATAAGGCCATCCAGAGACTGTCTGACCTGGGGATTCATCCCATATGCAATTTCCAAATCCAGGCACTATTGTGAATGCCAAGAAGTGCTGAAAGGAGCCTGATACAGCTGTCTCCTGAGAGGCTCTCCCAGAGCCTGACAAATACAGAGGCATATATTCACAGCCAACCATTGGACTGAGCTTGAGTTCCCCAATATAGGAGTTAGAGAAAGGGCTGAAGAAGTTGAAGGGGTTTGCAACCCCATGGGAAGAAAAACAATATCAACCAACCAGACACCCCCAGACCTCCCAGGGACTAAGCCATCAACCAAGGAGTACACATGGCTCCAGCTGCATATGTAGCAGAGGATGGCCTTGTCACACATCAATGGGGGGAGAGGCCCTTGGTTCTATGAAGGTTTGGTAGATGTCCCAGTGCAGGGGAATTGAGGCAGAAGGTGGGAGTGGGTGGGTGGGTGGAGGAGCACCCTCATGGAAGCAGAGGGAGGGAGATGGGATAGGGATTTTCAGGGTGGAGGGGAAACTGGGAAAGGGGATAACATTTGAAGTGTAAATAAAAACAACAACAACAACAAAAAGAGTCACTGTTGAGCACAAGAAGGTCCTGAGACTTCAGGTGTTGGCCCCTACTTTTCTATAGATCCCACAGAGTATAAAAAGCAATGTTCCTTGTCTCTTTCCAAAAAAAGCAGTGCTGAGGAATGTTGGGGATCTAAGAGTTCTGGAGTTATTTTTCTTTACTTCCCTCACCTCTTCCTCCATTTGGTTCTGACAACATGTCAGGCTTGGGTATTAGGTGAATGCTAAGAGTTAGTGTTATCTCCTCCCTCCTCTGACAAGACTCAAGCTTTAGTAATGTTAACATCACTTTTATTTACAATGCTTTATTTCTAAGTCGTGGACCTGAGAAGAAGTTCTCTTGAAAGACACATTGAGAAAAATCTAGAAGGTAAAGCTCAAAGTAAAAAATGACAAACATTTGCATTCACATTTATAGCCATAAAATGTTTTCTCTTATTTATGGGATCCATACGCATCTATGCATAACTATCGTCTTTCTATTCATGTATCATTTATCTATATGTATAATTTAATAACCTATTTATCATTTATCTATCTTTCTCTTCTTTATACATAAGCAATCTCTTCATTAAATATATGGACAGTTTGTTTATTTTTATCACTACAATCCCCATTCTTTAAACTATGGCTCTTCGAGTCTGTGCCACTCACTTGAGGACCCTCTTTTATCTCTTTTCATATCACATCTCTAAATCAGTCTTCTTTACCATTCTTTTGCATGCATGTATCTCCACGATGTCTTATCCATACTGAGATATCTAGAAGCATATGAAACTCAACAGACTCCAAATTGAAAACTTTCATGTCTATGACATCCCAGTTCCCATAGTAGCTTCCACTTCTCTAAATGACACCATGTTCACCTACTCATCCTTATTTTGTTTCTTTTTTCAAGATGCCCATCTAACATAAAGTACTGCTGTTTCTTTCCAGATAAACCCTGAGTCAATTACTTTTATATGAGCCATGTTTTTCTAAATAAATTCTAACTCTACATTATCAACAAAACTGGATTCTTTGGCAGTAGTTAGGGTGGAGTGGAGACATTTCTACTATTTTCCTTTCTTCCTAGAAATGTTCTTTCTAACCACATGATTAAGTTCCTTCAAGTCATACATAATACTCATATTTCTCTTCTTTGGAATAGCCTTCCTTAATTACCATGTACAAATGTATAAATCAGCAACCTTTTCCTTGTTCCTTTTATTTTCCTATCATTCCTTATCAATCTTTTTTTTTTTTTTTTTTTTTTTTTTTTGGTTTTTCGAGACAGGGTTTCTCTGTGTAGCCCTGGCTGTCCTGGAACTCACTTTGTAGACCAGGCACTCCTTGAACTCAGAAATCCACCTGCCTCTGCCTCCCAAGTGCTGGGATTAAAGGTGTGTGCCACCACTGCCCGGCTCCTTATCAATCTTCATGTGTATATCCTTATCATCCATATTATTTACTTGTTGATTTATTATCTGTGTTCTTATAAACACTGTATTAGTTCAATACACATAATCTCTTTTTAATTGCTATGCTCCATCTTTGAGAATAGAAATTATCAAGCAGTAGAGGCCCAGTAAAGGCTTGTGGCATAAATACATGAGTAAATACTCCTGGCAATGAGAGGGCTAGTCTGACTCCAGGACAGGCTTCAAATGACAGTTCAGGATTGGGCAAGTGCAGGCAAGTCCAGACCTCAGAAGCTGCCCTGCCACCTGGCCTGAGGCAAGGACAATGGGTCAGTAGCAGTTTCCTCAGGAATGGTTTCCAGCCTCCATACTCCAGTAATGGAATGTCCCTGGAGATGGAGTAAGATAAAAGTCACCTATCCCAGAATCTCCTAATGTGCTTTAAATCAGGCCTGCAAAGCTCACTTGGTTGTTTCTCTATGTTGGTAATGGCAAACCCCAGCATGCTGGATTTCTGCAGAATAAAACAATCTGCATTTACTATTTGAGTCCAGGGTATCATTTTTCAGTGAATCATGGACCCTAACAGTAGGAAAATAATCCTTTTTTATGTTTTACTATTCCTTAGAATATCTGGATGAGTTGTAAGAAATGCAAAGGAGGTTTAGTACTAAGTATTTGTTTTTTATTTTATTTTATTTTTTATTAGATGTTTTCTTATTTACAATATCTCCTTTCCCATGTTCCCCTCAAAAAAAAAAAAAAAAAAAAAAAAAAAAAAAAAAAAAAAAAAAAAAAAAAAAAAAAAAGAAAATAAAAGAAAATAAAAGAAAATAAGAAAAATAAAATAAAATAAAAAACCAAAACCGAAAAAATCCCCTGTTCCCTCCCCATTCTCCCTGCTCACCATCCCACCCCCTCCTGCTTACTGGCCCTGGCATTCTCCTACACTGGGGCATAGAACCTTCACAGGGCCAAGGGCCTCTCCTCCCATTGATGACCAACTTGGCCATCCTCTGCTATACACATGCTGCTGGAGCCATTAGTCCTACCATGTGTATTCTTTGGTTGGAGTTTTAGTCCCTGGGAGCTCTGAGGGTACTAGTTAGGAGGAACAACAATATGAACTATTTGTTTTTTAAGCCCCATTACTATTCAGGAAGCTAATTGGATGCATGAGTGGCCATACTAATCATTGCCCAATTCTCATGCATTCATATAAGCTACAGCCAATAGTAACTATCCAATGGCTATTTATAAACACAATGGTTTCAACACCCCAATTTGAAGATATCTAGTGTAAGTCGTTAGGGTAAAGGTCACACCTTTGATCTGGAGCTAAATCTGAGATGAGATGTATGTTATTCAAAATATAATTTCACATGGAAATTAAGTATATCTTTTTCTCTCTTGAAAATCAGAGAATCTTAACAACAATGACTTTGTACAACTTTTGGGAAGCAAGAGGCACAACTGAAGAAGGTGTCATCTTCAGAGGCAGCTGAGATCCTGTCTGCATGTTTGCTGCTTCTCTTAATCAAAATGACCTTCCAGACCTCTACGTTGCCTATGGTGTTGTAATTCTGCTTTTGTATAAATGGCAGTTCCTCTCTATCCATCACTAAAAGTACTTTCAGAAAATGACAAACAAACAAACAATATTCTAACAGAGATGAAGTGTAAGATTTTTGAGCCAAACAGATTTGGTTTTCAGTATCATCCTCATCATTTATAGTTAGATGAATAGAAGAGATTTGTCTCTAAATTTAAGTTTTCTCCTTCAAGAAATCAACACCAACACAAAGCCATTATGATGTAAGTAAGAGTTAATGACAAAAATGAGGTTTTATAAGTTTTAAATTGCCTTATATTAGAACATATTATGTGCAAATATAATCATTCACTCTAATATTCTGTTGCTTTATTTATTCAACATTCATGATAAAAATATCCTTGGCTGGAGTCATATGTGTTGATAATTTTTGTCTTTAGCTATTTTCCCCAACAAATTCATACATATTAACCATTTATTGTGGAACTCGTGATAAATAGTCGAAAATCAAAAGGTATAAATTGGTTGATTATTGACTGACTGATTGATATATTGATTGGCTGATCAATTTTTGTAATGTGGAATTGGAATGCCAGTGTCTCAAGCATGCTATGTAAGCACTGTGCTTGCATTGTATTTCCATCCATGATCATTAAAAAAATCAAATCTAAAATTCTAAAGCTTATTTATTATCACAAAGGCATTTACTATAAAGACAGAGCTGAAACTGAAATAAAAGGGAGGGGAAAGCAATTAGCTTCTTTTAAGTATAAAGGTATGAAGGTGGATAGAGCACCTACATGCCTTCCTTTATGCTAATAACAGACATGATGTTATTGGAACTCAGTATGCTAGAATCAGCTATGGTATTAATACATTCTTAAGACTTAGATGAGTCCAACCATTGTCAGACAAAATATAATGTCTTCCTAAAAAGGTCCAGTGGAGGCATATATGGAGGATAATATTCACACACACACACACACACACACATACACACACACACGCACACACACACACATACACACACACGCACGCACACACACACACACACACACACACACACACACAAAGGTAAGAAATCATCTGTATATCTAATATCATCAATCAGAATAAATGAAGGTATTAAGGAATACTGGGCAGGGACAGGCATTGTAGGAATTCTTCAAGTTTTAGTTTCAGTTGCATTTTATAGAAGGATATCTAAAGTATGACTGGATAAATGAAATATAAATTTATCTAAATATAAATCATCTGCAGAAAGTTAGAATGTCTCCCAACCTAAATGTGACTAATGGCAAGAGCAATATAATATCTATATCCTCAAAGTTCATAGAAACAGTATCAACAGCTTCATATTTTGTTTTTTTTTTCAATACATTCTGTTTATTGCTATAACCACGGTGAGTTCCACCACAGTTGCAAAACAACAGGTTATATTATAGAAGTCTTTATTGGGATAAATTTGGGTGATATAAACAGTACTTTTATTTCCGAGTGTTTAAAAGGTGGCCTTGATATTTATAGCAGGAATTGTTTACTCATAAACACTGTGAATGAAGAAAGAGGCGGGACTAGAAAGCAGGCATGTATCTGAGAATAGCCAAGCTGTGTTATTTGAATATGTTGCCTAAGTAATGAGATTCAAATGAAGATAAATTTTATTTTTGCTACCTCTTCCTTTATTTAAAATGAAGCATTTAAAATTAACTAAGTCACAGCCAGGCATTGTCGTGCATGGCTTTAACTCTAGTACTCAGGAAGAGGAGGCAGAGGAAGATGGATACCTGACTTTGAGGCCAGCCTCATGTACAGAGTGAGTTCCAGGAGAACTAGGGCTATACAGAGAATCTTTGTCTTGGAAAAATAAAAAATCAAGTTGTGATCACAAGCCTAATATTTTAGTAGATGATATCTAAAAATTACTAATAAGAATAGTATCATATTTATTTTGAGTTTGAGTGACTGATGATTCATTATATTTGTGGGATAACATCTATATCGAATAGTCTTTTAATGAAAGGAAGGAACAAAGACTTTGTATAATTAACCTACCCTCTGAATGTACTAGCCATTGCTCGTTTTAAGAATTATTTATGTTTCTCTGAAATAAGCTTTCCATATCTACTGAGTATTTATTGTGGTAGAAATATAGCATGCCCTGCCAAGGCAGGGTGATTAAGTACAGAGTGCTGACAAGATGGCATCCACAAGAGTAAATGCAACTGCAATTACTGTACCTGATAAGCATTTCCCCTGCTATTTGCTTGTGTGACATCTTTTTAAAAATAAAATTAAATGGAGCAGCTCATGCTTGCTGAAGGGACATGAATTACTGTTCTAGATAAAGTTCTTTGGAGCAGGGGCCACTGTAATTGGCAGATAATTTAGAAAATCTTCCAGTGTCTAAGTGCTCAATACATAATTGAATTATTGTTTGGACTAGGTCATTTATAGTGTAGGAGTATAGAGAACTCTTCACATACTTTTTTTTCAATACAAAAAGCTTTTTGTTAAATTGGTGAACTAGTTATTTAGAAGTAAAATTTATCTTCCTACGTAGGAATTGTGAATTGTGTTTGCAGAGCAATTCACATAATCCTTTCTAATAATTTATCTCAGTGCATATTTAGGTAGGAAACAGAGTCAGAATTCTTTAGTCAGTCATTTTCTTTTTAAAATTTCATCCTATTTTAAAGGGCAGGGATGAGAAGCCTGGGAACTATGACTAAATATTTAAGACAATAGGCTTGATAGCTCTATTCTTTAAAAAAATCACAAATTATTTATCCTTTGAGAATCGTATCTAATGCATTTTGAATACATTTATCCCCTCAATTTCTCTCAACACTCTTACTTCCCTACCCTCCCAATTTCAGTTCTCTTCATCTTTTTAAAAACTCATTGAGTCTAATTACAATGTTCACCTTCTTTGCAGAGAAGGACCTACCCTAGAGACTGCTTGACCTACTAGAGGTCACACCACTCTCCTTCCCTTAGCACCTCTCAAATGTCAACAGCTTCCAGCTAGTAGTAAGATTTCATTGCCAACTCTATCCCTCTAATGCTGGGATTTTGTCTAGCCCAAGATGGCACAGGTCTGTCACAATCACCATGAGTTTATATTCTCATCTGCCCCTTTATGTCCTTGAACTTTACTGTCATTTCTACTTCTTATAATCTTTCAATTCCCTCTGCCAAAAATATCCCTAGGCCCTAGAGTGAGGGGTATGCTATATTATTAAAATGACTGCTAATAACATTATTATAGTTTGGTGGTTTGACTATGCTTGACCCATGGGAAGTGGCACTTTTAGGAGGTGTGGCTTTGTTGGAGTAGGTGTGACCTTGCTGGAGGAAGTGTATTACTGTGGGAAAGGGTTTGAAGTCCTACGCTTATGTTTTTCCTAGGGCAGAAATGAGTCCTTTTTATGGCTGTCTTTGAATCAAGATGTTTAATTTATGGCTCCTCCAGCACCATATCTGCCTGCATGCTGCCATGCTTCCCACCATGATGATAATGGTCTTAACCTCTGAAACTGTAAGCCAGCCACAATGAAATGCTTTCCTTTACAAGTTGTTTTGGTCATGGTGTCTCTTCACAGCCTTGAAACCCTAAATAAAACAATATTCATAGGTCAGTGCATCTTTCAGTCCTCTTTGTTGTAGATGGCAGTTAAAATGGAGACTGATCCATTCAACTGATCAACATGGCTATAAGAAGAAACTGTGGAATGCTCAACCCTGGCTTCATGTGTTTTCAAATACTATTTAAGCTCCTTAGGAACTGTGCTTTGTCATCTACAAAGGATGACAGGATAGAAGGATAATTAGAGTCAAGAAGACATTGTTGTGTGGTTCTACTAAGCCTGAATAATCACCTGACTAGCAAGATGTTCAATCAAATGTTATTGTACTAAACAAGTGAATAATATATAGACAGTCGTAAGTATGATGGAAAATGAACAATCTGGACAAACAAGCCATTAATTTCTTACCAATCTTTATCTCTGGAGTACCTGTATTTAAATATTCCCAGTGAACATGCTGTACCCCACAAAAAGGTAGATTTTTTTCTTGTACATTTCTAGAAAAAATATCTTTTCATTGAGTGGTTATTTATGTTTTGAAGTAGTAGCTGTCATAGTATGTATTTATTATGGTAAGAGGATAAAAAATAGTTATAAGAACTTCTGAGCCTAATTTATAGCTATTTCCCTAAATGAATCTTATTTTGCTGTTGTACTTGACATAAATAGGTTGTAGTTACTCTGGCATGAGGGTTATATCTATTAACAGTTTTTAAAAGTTATCCAAAAGAGGCTGGAGAGATGGTTCGGTGTTTAAGTGTACTTCCTGTTCTTGTAGAGGACCTTGGTTTGGTTCCTAGCACCCACATGACAGCTCACAATCTTCTGTCTTCGGTGGCCAGCAGGTATGTATGTGGTATATATACATGCAGACAGAACACTAATACACACAAAATAAAAATTTAATAAAAATACACAATTGACACTGGCTTATTTGAATAACATTACAATTACAAGATAAAATGGGAGCCATTAAAATGAAATCAGGCATAAATGACCTCAATCTGTAAAGCTTTATGAGATTTTTATTGGGTTCAGAAGAATATATTTAAGTGTGTCAAGGGATATCTGGTCAAAAATGTAGTTTGAAGCTACCCAGAGAAGTGGTTTTCTAAAACGATCTGACTAGATAAGATAAATGTCCACATTTTCATCACTCTTCATAAGACCTTCGCCCTTAGATTCTGGTTTTAAATGATCAAAGAAATGAGACTGATTGTCTACACTGAAACATGAAACACTCTTTCGTCTTCCTGAAAATGTACATCTACCTCCTTCTCTCATCCTTGCACAGCTGAAAGGGAAAGAAAGTTATTTCAGAGAGACAGGGACAGGAGTCTATACAGTGGAAGGAAGTTTTTTAAAACATGAGGCCATTGTAGGTAGTTGTATATGCAACACAAGACATATTTGAGTACTACGCATAAAAACCAGATCAAAACAAAGTGGTGGTCAACAGAAGCATCCCGTGTCCTTTACTGATATAGAACTTATGGTGTCTGCAAGCTCTCCCCTTCAATATTCCACTCCTGAGTTATAAGGATGTACTTTAGTAATGCAGAAGTGTACTTATGCCTATAAACACTTCAAATATTTGAAGACCCTCTTAGCAAACACAGAACAATATATTTACAAGATAGTGTCTATTAAGATGTTTTAAATAACACAGTGCCACACATTCTTATATTTGAGTTTCACTGGCTCGCTTCTATGTGCTCAGGCATTCTGGATGAGAATCATCATGAAGTAGATATGACTTTAAGAAGTCTTGCAATAGACTTTACTGCTAACCCCTTCCAACAAGCCCCTCTAGCCAATGTGGGTCAAACTTCTCTATTTGAGCTTCATGGTCTTGGTTGAAATATGACCTAGAGCTATATGCACTTGAACTTCTACATGCTACTTCTAGAGTGGGTGGCAATTGGAATTTGTCAGTGAATTGTTGTTCACAGTGTAAAAGATATGTCTACATTCTGCCTAGAAAGCAAGTGAGATAAAACATGAGGGGAAATAATAATTGAGAAAATGGGGAGGACCATAAATTGAAGGGGAGAGTACACTGAGCTATAGTAATATACTTAGGTGTTAATAAATATTTCATTACTTTATATAGAGTTTATCTTACAATTTCCTTACAAATGACTTTTCTACCTATTCTTAAATGCTTTGCAGGTGGTTCAATTTCCCTGGAGTCTGTTTTATTAAGGTTGAATAATGGTCTATAACTTTCCATTTTAAGCACATATTACTGCTCGAGGGCATTTGTGTGGTCCAAGGGAATCTCTCATTAATAAACATGTCTTCTTAACTAGAATTGGTTATTGTTAGAATCAAGTTGGCTTTATTCCACAATTCTACAATGATGAAACTTTCTTCCACAAAACTTTAATTCTTTGGTAACTTAATTTGCCACTAGTATTGTGAACTGTCAATAGAACATTGGAAAGCAACTTCATTATTTTATGGAAACTAGATCAACAAAAGAACTTACCACAATTCTGGAATTTATTAAGCCTCCTTTTTCTCTCTTTCTTATTTTTTTCTTTAACATGTCAAAATCTCTATTTTTAACCTAATTGCACCAATTCTATACCCAAATGTGTTTGCAAATAGCAACAAATACAACAGAAGTTGAGAATTGAGCTTCTTTGAAACTCCCAAGGGGAATTGTTTCTTGTGCTGTTTCTGGAGGAAGGCTGACTCATTTACCTTTCTGCAGTGCTCTCCTGGAAAAACAATGAGAGAAATAAGAAGACAGAAGATGTGGGTAGCTAGTTCAGTGGTAGAGACTTGCCTAGTGTGCATGTGAAGTTGGATTTGAGTTCCTGTACCATGAAGAGCTTCAGAGAGCTGAGTCTAACCAGGGTTTAAGTAATGTAGCTTCTGAAGGTTTGTTCCTTCAAATGCTGCAGGCTTCCTAGTGAACACCAGCTGCCCCTAGAGTAGTATATCAAATAGGACAGCAAATATAAATGCAATGGCAGTGCTAAGAAACTTTGTGACATGAAGTCGATGGTTTTCAAGATTTTTTACAAGGGGATAAAGGAATGAGATTTACTGACTGCTGGGATATGCAGGAAGAGTTACAGGAAAGATATCAAATATCATGGACTAAAATAATAAGATGTTTACCTGATTTCAAAGGCCCTTTCACAAAGCATCTGTGTAGGAAACAATTTTAAAAAGCTAAAGTGTATTCAAAATGCCAGTTTCAAAGCTATATTCAATCATCCACATGCAGGTATTTGTTTTCAGGGAAAGCTTTGCTGTAGAAGAAACATGAGATTTGGTATAATGTAATATCAATTTCAAAAAAAAAACCCTACCATTTGTATGATCTGGGAAAAACATTTAAACATTCTGGGATTCAGTTTCTAAACTTGTGATATAGGTGTTAGGATAGCTACCCCAAAGACTATAGTAAATTTGTAGTATAATCTCTGTATAATCCTAAGATATGACATTATTCAATAAAGAAAATTCATTACTACCAACAGTACCACCACAACAGCATTATCACCATGGTGATTAAGATGAGAGAATGATTAGTAATTTTTGCCCTCCTCAGAGATATACTGAAAACACCATTTGTCTGGCTACCTTAACTGTTAAGTGCAAAGATGTATTATGTTATGATTAACTGATGCTTTGGAATGAGGTCATGTCCTTTGGATAGGGAAGAGGCTTAATGCAAAAATGGGCTAATGGATATTTGGTGGACATTCAAAGTACTCATTGTGAAAGAAAAATGTCCTGTGCCTCTCAGGAGTCAAGTACAGCAATATCTTTAGTGAGGCTCCAAGATAAAACTCAAATAGATATTATTTTAGGGAGAGGGAGTTTTGGGAAAATACCATTTCAAATCTGGCTTCCAGGGTTTTTAACTTTTGCACTTTGAATTAAGCTATTAAACACTCTGAACTCAGTTTTTTTCTACTAAATATTTACTAAATATAACACTATATCTTATCTATTTAAAGATTCTGATATGCAGCTCTATTAAGGAAATATTTGTTTACACAGGTCAGAATTACATACATAGAGAATTTTCCAGTACTCCCTCTAATCTATTGATATTACTGAACTTATAATATCTGATTCCATGTTAGGACTTTCTGTTTATTCCATTTCCACATTGTCACACATTAATGAAGTGGTCTTGAATCATTCAATCTAGCTTTAGATTTGCTGTACAGATAAGGATGTTACATATTCCATATAGTCCAGAATATTTTAGGGTAGGAGGAGCAAACATGGAAGGGGACAGTGAGGTGGCTCAGTAGGTAAAGATGTTTTCACCAAGCCCAAAGACCCATGTTTGATCCCTGGTACTCATATGGTAAGAAGAAAGAACCCTTAAAATTCAGTTGACTTCTGACCAACATGGAAAACACACACACACACACACACACACTCATACAATGGGTAGAAAGAAGAGAGATATCATATGCATGCTCTCATGCACATGATAAATAAACAAGGTACAATAAAAATAAAAACAATAAAGAAGAGTGAAGAATATGAAAAATACCTCCAAATTGTAGAGAAAGATCAGTTTCACACTATATGCTCCAGTGCTTTGTAATTCCTAAGGAGTTCTCTGTTCACTAGGAATAACTTGATAAGTTAAAAAAAAAAAGTTGTGATATTTTGACTTCTTCCTTTCCAATTTGTATCCCTTTGACCTCCTTTTGTTGTCTACAATTAGAGCTCTGGCTAGGACTTCGAGAACTATATTGAATAGGTAGGGAGAGAGCGGGTACCTTTGTTTAGTCCCTGATTTTAGTGGGATTGCTTCAAGTTTCTCTCTATTTAGTTTGAAGTTGGCTACTGGTTTGCACACCTAAGTGACCTGAAAAATTCCACCAGAGAACTCCTAAACCGGATAAACAACTTCAGCAAAGTGACTGAATATAAAATTAACTCCAATGAATCAGTAGCCTTCCTCTACTCAAAAGATAAACAGGATGAGAAAGAAATTAGGGAAATAACACCATTCACAATAGTGACAAATAATACAAAATACCTTGGTGTAACTCCAACAAAGCAAGTGAAAGATCTGTATGACAAGAACTTCAGTCTCTGAAGAAAGAAATTGAAGAAGAACTCAGAAGATGGAAAGATCTCCCATGCTCATGGATTGGCAGGATTAATATAGTAAAAATGGCCATACTGTCAAAGTCAATCTAAAAATTCAATGAAATCACAATTAAAATTCCAACTCTATTCTTCATAGAGGTAGAGAGGACAATTTGCAAATTCATTTGGAACAACAAAAAAAACAGGATAGCAAAAACTCTTCTCAACAATAAAAGAACTTCTGGGGGAATCACCAACCCTGACCTCAAGCTGTATTACAGAGCAATAATGATAAAAACTGCATGATATTTGTACAGAGACAGGCAGTTAGATCAATGGAGTAGAATTAAAGAAATGAACCCACATACCTATGGCCACTTGATCTTTGACAAAGAAGCTAAACCGATCCAGTGGCAAAAAAAGAACATTTTCAATAAGTGGTGCTGGTTAAACTGGAGGTCAGCACATAGAATGTAAATCTATCCATTCCTATCTCCTTGTACAAAGCTCAAGTCCAAGTGGATCAAGGACATCGACATAAAACCAGATACACTGAATCTAACAGAAGAGAAAACGAAGAAGAGCCTTGAACACATGGACACAGGGGAAATTTTCCTGAACAGAACACCAATGGCTTATGCTCTAAGATCAACAATTGACAAGTGGGACCTCATAAAATCCAAAGCTTCTGTAAGGCAAAGGACACTGACAATAGGACAAAATGGCAACCAAAAGATTGTGAAAAGATCTTAACCAATCCTACATCCAATAGAAGGTTAATATCCAACACATACAAAGAACTCAAGTTAGACTCCAGAGAACCAAATAACCCTATTAAAAAATGTGGTACAGAGCTATACAAATAAATTTCAGCTGAGGAATATCAAATGGCCGAGAAGCACTTAAAGAAATGTTCTACATCATTAGTCATCAAGGAAATGCAAATCAAAACAACCCTTATATTCCACTTCACACCAGTCAGAACGGCTAAAATCAAAAATTCAGGTGACAACATATGCTGGCAAGGATATGGAGAAAGAGGACTCTCCTCCATTGCAGGTGGGAATGCAAGCTGGTACAAGCACTCTGGAAATCAGTCTTGCAGTTCCTTAGAAAATTGGACATAGTACTACCTGACCCAGCTACACCACTCCTGGGAATATACCCAAAAGATGCTCCAATATATAACAAGGACACATCTTCCTCTATGTTCATAGCAGCCTTATTTATGATAGCCCGAAGCTGGAAAGAACCCAGATGTCCTTCAACAGACAGATACAGAAAATGTGGTACATTTACACAATGGACTACTACTCAGCTATTAAAAACAATGAACTTATGAGACTCTTAGACAAATGGATGGATCTATAAAATATCATCCTGAGTGAGCTGACCCAATCACAAAAGAACACACATGGTATGCACTTACTGATAAGTGAATATTAGCCCCAAGCTCAGAATACCCAAGATACAATTGACAGACCACATGAAGCTCAAGAAGAAGGAAGAACAAAGTGTAGATGCTGCTTTCTTAGAATGGGGAACAAAATAATCAGGGGAGGTAGAGGGTTGGAGGGACTTGGGAGGAAGAGGGAATAGGGAAAAAGTGGATAGGATCAGGTAAAACTGGTATGATATATAGAGGGTCAGGAATTTGAACAGAGGTGTGTAGCATTGGGAGATAGGGAACTGGTGGTAGCCACCAGAAAATCTCAGATACCAGGAAAGCAAGAGGCTCTAGGGACCCAACAGTGATGAGATTAGCTGAAATACCCAACAAAGGGGAGGGAGAACCTGTAGAGACCACATCCAGAAGTTACACAAGGCCCTTGGTTAGGGGATGGGGTCACCCACTCATCTCCAAATTTTTAACCCAGAATTGCTCCTGTCTAAAGGCAGTACAGAGACTAAGTGTGGAGCAACAACTAAAGGAAAGGCCATCTAGAGACTTCCCCACCTAGGAATCCATCCCATATACAGACACCAAACCCAGACTCTATTATAGATGCCAAGAAGTGCTTGCTGTCAGGACCTGTTATAGCTGTCTCCTGCAATTCTCTTCCAGAACCTGACAAATACAGAGGTAGATGCTCTCAGCCAACCAATGGACAGTATAGTGTTCCCAATGGAGGAATTAGAGAAAGGATTGAAGGACCTGAAAGTGTTTGCAATCCCATAAGAAGAACGACAATATCAAACCATCAGATCCCCCAGATCTCCTAGGGACTAAACCAAAAACCAGAGTACACATGGAGCAACCCATGACCCCAACCACATATGTAGCTGGATGGCCTTGTTGGTCATCAATGGCTTGAGAGACCCTTGGTCCTATGAAGACTCTATGTCCCAGTGAAGGGCAATACCAGGGTAGGGAGGTAGGAGTGGGTAGGTGGATGGGGTACCCTCATAGAAGCAGGGGGAGAGGTATGGGTAGGGAGTTTCCAGGGTAAAAATTTAGACATAGGAAATGTACCAGATGCTTGGGATCACTAATCAAGATTATGAAATTATTTGGAAAATTCTGAAGCATTGCACATGATGTAGGAAGAGTGGTTGATAGGGGTGAAGTAGCATTCGATGCTGTGGCTATGAACTTGCACTTGAGTCTGCAATCAAATTATCAGTGTCCAAGGTTGCCTTCCTTCCTATTGTCTGTGTGACCTTAGGTAAGTCACTGAGCTCCTCTACTATTAATCCCTCTTTATCTAATGCCTCAAGAAAAATAACAGACACCAGCTCATGTGCTTTCTGTAAGAATGAAGCCAAATATTTAAAAATTGAGAGCAATGTCTTCTATCTCATAGCTTTTATTAGTTGTTATATATTCTATATTTTGAATGTATGTATGGCTCTCTGCATGTGTTTATGTACCAATGTGGAATGCAGTTTGTACACATACATACTCAAGTGTAAGTGGCCCCTAGGATTTCATCCCAAATTTCAGTAGTTTCTTTCCTGCTGTTCTGTTTTCATGTCCAAATCAATCTACTAACATGAACACGAGATGACCTTAATTCTATGGTTTGATGTAGTAGGTTCACTCATTATTTTTATACACCCAAGGCTTGTATTTTGCCTAGATATATCTCAGCCTATGATCTCTGTCAAGGTTTGAAATAGTGACATGATTTATCTCATAAAACCACCTAGACTAAAGAATCCTTAGAGTGATTTAATGCTATAGAAGCATATACATAATTTCAATATTATTTAATATTATTATTGTCTGTACTTTCAAAACCAGTTCAACAAGCTAAAACAAGAAATTAGGTTGGTTTGTGGACACTCCACTCTTTATCTATATTAGTTTGACTTCTTAAAATTATTGAGTTATATGAATAACATGAGTATATATTCAAGACTATATATAGTACATATATTTATACATATATATTTTTATCTTTGAGTAACTAAGTATAATAAAATACAAGAACCTAAAAATACAAAATGACTAGGTATTTAAACCACATAAAATCCACAACTGTTCTATGATAAAATTTACCACAGGACTTGTACAAGGGCAGCTTCAACCAAATGAAAGCTCTTTTAATGAAACAACAAAGAAATGTTCTCCAAACACAAAGAATGAACAGTCTTAGGAGAAAGATGGTAACTCAAATGTTCAAAGTACATCAAAACTATGAGAAGAATTTGAGGTAACAAACAGCACTAGTCATTAGGTAAAAATGAAGCTTAATTAGAGAAACTATCTCTACTAATCCTACAGTGAATGAATTTTAAATATTGATAAAGTGAATTTTGAGTTTATAAGTTATAGAATTGTGAGGGGGAGCAATCTAGAAGGATGTACAAAGTTTAAAATAAAAATCATCAGCTTAATCAATTTTTCCTATTCTTTTTCCACAGTTTGAAACAAGAGAGTACAAAGATGGACACACAGCACTCTTCATTTTCACACATTATATGAGTGCATAGTTGGAGAATGTAAACAACTAATCCATAAGACAGTTATTAAATAAATTACACCACATCCATGTGATCATACTGTGTTTGGAATAGAAGTGACATCTCTTAGCACTGGCTGTAATGGGTGTGCATGATAAATATAGAAGTGCATCATAGAATATTAGTAATGGACAAATAATATATCAGCATTGTTAATCCCTGGAGAAATGATAAGGAATAGCCATAAACGAATTTAATATCTTAGGTTTCATATTTATGAAGCATGGTCCAGGGTGAATGTAATATTCTGTCTAATTACACAGAAAGTAGTGATGGGTATGAAGAGTGCCTTTTATAGTTGTTAGGGATATAAGTTACCATTGACAAAAATTGTTGAACCTGGCCATTCTAAACATAGGGATCCATTACCTCAGAGTTGTTACTATAGGGGATTTGTTTATTCCCACAGGGGACTCCCAGTATGGGGCAAGGCCTTGGCTGCATACCAGATATCCTTTTAGGAAGTGAGGTGCTGCATACGTGGAAGCATTTCCCTGACTAAGATACCCTAATTTGTGAAGATCAATAGAACAATTCTCTTAGATGTTTTCAATCAAAGAATTTTGTCTCAAGGAAAAATATTCAATTGTCTCACATTAACAATCATATGGTGCATAGACTTTGAAATAAATCTTATAATTTGTAGGGAGAGAAGAGATTTTTTTTTCTCAAAATAAAGCCTTTAAAAATAAAATCTGTATTTTACCCACAGGAGTTTATCAAAGCAGAAAACTGTTCTGAAATCAATAGGGAAAATTTCACACAGGAGTACAAATTATACAAATGATTCTTTTGCTCTGTCAACCGTGTCTACTTTGGAGATTTCTGGGTAATAGAAAAGTTTTCTAAACTTCATCTGTCAAATTTTTCTTAAACTTTTGCATATCTAGTCATCAGAATTTTATAGTATCAATGAACATGTGTATTCACTCTATTGTTGAAAACAGAGAATGCAAGTTACCTTACTACAAATAATCATCTGCCATCTAAAGTTAAACAACTTCATCTTTTTCTTCATGTAAAAAGCCCATATAACAGATCTTTGTCAACCTATCTTTTACATCTATTTGTTTGTCTTATAAAAGAATTTTGTGGTTAAAACAAAAAGTGAGAAGGTAGGGTCCTAAAATCAAATTCTATATGATATTATTCATAAACAATTCAAAACAACACACCGGAGAGGTTTTCAAATCTTTGTGCTTTAAAAAATAAGCTAGAAATATTTTTATATGTATATATAT
>NW_022196911.1:37678528-37681013 GCF_008632895.1 Mastomys coucha | reverse complement strand
TATATATATATACTAAGAGCTTTAAATATTAACTTATACATTATACATTATGATGCTGGCACACAAAGCCAGCCACAGTTTTTTAAGAACCCAGTCTGAAAAACAGGTGGAGCAGAATGAAGATGAGAAAATTATTATTTAACAATTACAGGCTAAGTATACACATGCTTTTATTCAATGTTCTGCTTAAGTTTTTTTTATTAAATGCTTAAAGTAACCATGAATAATTTATACACCAGTTATATACTTATATAAAATATAAAGGCAGTGTAAGTGTCTTACTCTTGATTCTAAAATGTGTAAATATTTCTAAAAGACTTAGTAAGGAAGGACAGAAGCATATACATCAAAACTGTCAATAGAATAAGGCTTTTATAATGAGTGAGCTAAGATATTTGTATCACAATGTAAAGATATATTATTTTACAAATTCATTACCTTTAAGTGATCCACATTTTTCAAACTGAGGGCTATAATTTTGTTAGGATACTGCCTCTCTATTATGCAAACACATTTGATGAGCACAAAAGTCGTCTTATGATATATAGCATCCTTGATTATTTTGCCCCTCAAAGAGAGATAATGAGGGATGGATTGTTCGTTATGAACTTAATAATTCATATTCTATTAAAAAATTCCCTGTAAAGCAGACATTTTCGGCTTCTTAAGGAGGATTTTTATAGCTGATAAAATAGCATCGAATATCCTGTATTATCAACCCTTCGTCTTCTGAGCACAACATCAACACACACCATTTTTTCTTCATTGTCAAGTTGATGATTAATTGCTATAATCTGAAATATAATGACCTCACTTTATCTTTGGAGAGACATGTAAATAGAATTACATATGTGGAAGTGAGAATAAGTGAAAGCTTTATTTTAATGAGTAGTGTGCTGCATTCTCTCAGAAGCACAGGATGTGAAGGAGAAAATAATGTATGATGCAGAAGCTCCAGTCCTGAATCTGTGATTAACCAGACCAATGACCTGGAAAGTATTGGTTCCTTATCTGTAAATTTGGGTAGTTGAACTAGAGGATATTCGTCTCTCAATTCAGTGCGTTTATAACAACAAACAATGAGGGCCTTTCCAGAAATCGAAGCCTCCAAGTTGGATTTTAAGCTAACAGAAATTATAATTTTGATGGGTTACAAACATCCAGATGGTCCAAATTAGTAGGTGCACCAAAAGTGATCTTAGGTTATTCAGCATGTCAAAACTGTGTGTAATTAAACTTCAAAAATATACTCACCAAATCTTTCTCCTTCTGTACAGTTAACAGTGTGATAAATAAAGCCTTGAGACTCTGATGAATATCACTTTGGTGTTGAAGAACAAGAAATTTCAATAACTAATAAGATATGTTTTCTAAGCATGGACTTTGTATTTATTGTTGCATTTGCAGATACGTAAATACCAAATGGAGTGCATACATATATCATATGTTAGATAAGAAGATGAAAAAGAGAAAGGGAAGAAAAAGAGAAGAAAAGGTGGAGAAAGCAGAGTTCCAGAAAGAGGAGGGATGAGAAACAGATAAAAAGAAAAGATTGGATTAAAGAATCAGCTGGGAGCATTTAATTATAATAACAGTGAAAACTTGTTTTGTGAATGTTTTCACCAATATAATTTTCTATGGTAGCTAAAACAACTTCTAGAATATACCTTTATAATAAAATGGTCCTGGGTTTCTCTCAAAGAAAGAAGAAGCAACCACATGGGGACCAACTTTATTTTTCAGTGAATAATTAACACTGTTTTTGGAACAGGATAGGTCTCAGCTTAAGATGTAGCTCATAGGTGAGAACTGTGAAACTGGGAACCTCCCCAAATTCCCTTGAGCTGGAGTTTCCCCAACAGCAATATAATGATAATAATACCTACTTAATAAGATCATTTGACAGGATAAACAGGCATATATATATATATATATATATACATATATATATAGAGAGAGATAGATAGATATAGATATAGATATAGATATATGGCATAGTACCTAGTTGTTTTCCTTACAAGAAAGTATGAATTAAATTTGTATATAATCAAATCTTAAAGCCTTGTTTAAAATAGTAGATAATTCAAAGAGCCTGTATTGAACTTTACACAGTTAAATGTAAATATGTGAACATAGGTCTTCTATTCTGTTGCACTCTAGTCCATTCTGCTGGAGTTTATGTACTTCTGCAAGTAATGCATCATACATTTGTGTAGATCAGTTTTATAAAAAAGGTATCAATCAAATTAAGACCAAGGGATCTCTCTATCAAGTACTAGGGCAGTAAAGAGTCTTTTTAAGTATTAAGCTCAGGAATCAGAGTGAGAACTCAAATGCCTGTAATGCAAGAGTCTGGGTTAGAGCCTCATACAGGAAAAGTATATTCAACTAGTGAAACACAAAGAGTAAGTTAGCTGGTGGGATTTCCTTCCTTCCTTCCTTCCTTCCTTCCTTCCTTCCTTCCTTCCTTCCTTCCTTCCTTCCC